>NW_026047573.1:15382500-15682500 GCF_023864345.2 Schistocerca serialis cubense
CTGACTTTTCTTAGTGTCTATGTTTTGAGCCTTATCTATGTCACCAGTTTTAAATTCCGATACACAACTGCGGGTTTATTGTATCCCTTGGACCTTTACAGTTACGATGAAACACAGAAAATGCATCGGAATAATAAACAGAGGGTACAATGCCGACTTAAGTACAAGACGACTGATTCTTCTTACTGTCAATGATTTGAGCAATCCCTGTGAGACCAGTTTTAGATTCCGATGCCTCACTTCAGGTTTGCTGTATCCCTTAAATCTTCACTTTGACGATGTATTACAGTAATTGCATCGGAATTAAACACAAATAGCACAATAACGACTTCAGTGCAAGACGACTGACTTATCTTAGTGTCTAAGCTTCGAACCTGTCCTGTGTCACCAGTTTTAGATTCCTATTCACAACTGCAGGTTTACTCTATCTCTTGGACCATCACATTGACGAAGACACACAGAAATTGCATCGTAATTAAATACAAATGGCACAATGCCGACTTAAGTACAAGAGGACTGAGTCTTCTTACTGTCTATGATTTGAGATTTCACTGTGAGACCAGTTTTAGATTCCGATGCTTCACTTCAGGTTTACTGTGTCCCTTGGACCTTCAATTTGACGATGAAACACAAAAATTGCATCGGATTTAAATACAAAAGGACAATGCCGACTTAAGTACAAGAGGACGGAGTCTTCTTACTGTCTATGATTTGAGATTTCACTGTGAGACCAGTTTTAGATTCCGATGCCTCACCTCAGGTTTGCTGCATCCCTTGAATCTTCACTTTGACGCTGTAACGTAGTAATTGCATCGGAATTAAATACATAAGGCACAATACCGACTTCAGTACAAGACGACTGACTTTTCTTAGTTTCTATGTTTCCAACCTGTCCTGTGTCACAAGTTTTAGATTCCGATTCACAACTGCAGGTTTACTGTAACCCTTGGACCTTCACATTGACGATGAAACACAGAAATTGCATCGGAATTAAATACATAAGGCAGAATACGGACATACGTACAAGAGGACTGAGTCTTCTTACTGTCTATGCTTAGAGCCCTTCCTGTGTCACCAGATTTAGACTCCGATGCTTCACTTCTGGTTTACTGTATCACATGGACCTTCACATTGACGATGAAACACAGAAATTGCATCGGAATTAATTACAAAAGGCACAATGCCGACTTAAGTGCAAGAAGACTGAGTTTTCTTAGTCTCTATATTTTGAGCCGTTCCTGTGAGACAATTTTTAAATTCCGATGCTTCACCTCAGGGTAACTGTTTCACTAGGACCTTCACATTGACGATGAAACACAGAAATTGCATCGGAATTAAATACAAAAGGCACAATACCGACTTACGTACAAGAGGAGTGACTTTTCTTAGTGTCTATGTTTTGAGCCTCTTCCATGTCACCAGTTTTGGATTCAGATACACAACTGCTCATTTACTGTATCGCTTGGACCTTCAAATTGACGATGAAACACAATAATTGCATCGGAATTAAATACAATAGGCGCAATGCCGACTTACATACAAGAGGACTGAGTCTTCTTACTGTCTATGCTTTGAGCCTTTCCTGTTAAACCAGTTTTAGATTCCGATGCTTCACTTCAGGTTTACTGTAACCCTTGGAACTTCACTTTGACGATGAAGCCCAACAATTGCATCGGAGTTAAATACAAAAGGCTCAATGCAGACTTAAGTACAAGTAGACTGAGTCTTCTTACTGTCTATGATTTGAGCCTTCTATGTGAGTCTAGATTTAGATTCCGATGCTTCCCTTCATGTTTACTGTATCCCTAGGACATTCACTTTCACAATGAAACACAAACATTGCATCGGAATTATATACAAAAGGCACAATGCCGACTTTAGTACAAGAAGACTGAGTCTTCTCACTGTCTAAGTATTGAGCTGTCCCTATGAGTCCTGTTTTAGAATCCGAAGCTTCGTGTAAGGTTTACAGTATCCCATGGAGCTTCACATTAACGATGAAACACAGAAATTGCATCTGAATCAAATACAAAAGGCACAATGCCGACTTAAGTACAAGAAGACTGGGTCCTATTACTGTCTATAATTTGAGCCTTTCCTTTGTCACCAGTTTTAGATTCCGATGCTACACGTCAGGATTACTGTATCCCTTGGACCTTCACATTGACGATGAAACACTGAAATTGCTGCTGAATTAAAAACAAAAAGCACAATGCAGACTTAAGTACTGAAGACTGACTTTTCTTAGTGAACCAGTCCTGTGTCACCAGTTTTAGATTCCGGTGCACAACTGCAGGTTTACTGTATCCCTTGGACCTTCACATTGACGATGAAACACAGAAACTGCATCTGAATTAAACACAAAATGTACAATGACGACATAATTACAAGTCGACTGACTTTTCTTAGTGTCTATGATTTGAGCCTTTCCTGTGAGACCAGCTTTAGATTCGGATGCTTCACTTCAGGTTTACTGTATCACGTGGACCTTCACTTTGACGATGAAACACAGAAATTGCATCGGAATTAAATACAAAAGGCACAATGCCGACTTTAGTACAAGAAGACTGAGTCTTCTCACTGTCTAAGTATTGAGCTGTCCCTATGAGTCCTGTTTTAGAATCCGAAGCTTCGCGTAAGGTTTACAGTATCCCATGGAGCTTCACATTAACGATGAAACACAGAAATTGCATCTGAATTAATTACAAAAGGCACAATGCCGACGTAAGTACAAGAAGACTGAGTCTTCTTACCGTCTATGTTTTCGGCCTTTCCTATGCGGCCAGATTTAGATTCCGATTCTTCACTTCATGTTTACTGTATCCCCTGGACCTTCACTTCACTTCCACGATGAATCACAAACATTGCATCGGAATTAAATACAAAAGGCACAATGTCGACTTAAGTACAAAAGGACTGACTTTTCCTAATGTCTATGATTTGACCCTATCCTGCGAGACCAGTTTTAGATTACAATTCTTCACTTCACGCTTTCTGTATCCTTTTGACGTTCACTTTGACGATGAAACACACATATTGCATCGGAATTAAATACAAAAGGCACAATGCCGACTTAAGTACAAGTAGACTGGGTCTTCTTACTGCCTATATTTTGAGCCTTTCCTGTGTCACCAGCTTTAGATTCCGATTCATCACTCCAGTTTTACTGTATCCCTTGGACCGTCACATTGACGATGAAACACTGAAACTGCATCTGAATTAATTACAAAAGGCACAATGCCGACTTAAGTACAAGAAGACTGGGTCTTTTTACTGTCTATATTTTGAGCCTTTCCTGTGTCACCAGCTTTCGATTCCGATGCTTCACTTCAGGTTTACTGTGTCCCTTGGACCTTCACATTGACGATGAAACACAGAAATTGCATCTGAATCAAATACAAAAGGCACAATGCCGACTTAAGTACAAGAAGACTGGGTCCTATTACTGTCTATAATTTGAGCCTTTCCTGTGACACCAGTTTTAGATTCCGAAGCTACACGTCAGGTTTACTGTATCCCTTGGACCTTCACATTGACGATGAAACACTGAAATTGCAGCTGAATTAAAAACAAAAAGCACAATGCAGACTTAAGTACTGAAGACTGACTTTTCTTAGTGAACCAGTCCTGTGTCACCAGTTTTAGATTCCGGTGCACAACTGCAGGTTTACTGTATCCCTTGGACCTTCACATTGACGATGAAACACAGAAACTGCATCTGAATTAAACACAAAATGTACAATGACGACATAATTACAAGTCGACTGACTTTTCTTAGTGTCTATGATTTGAGCCTTTCCTGTGAGACCAGCTTTAGATTCGGATGCTTCACTTCAGGTTTACTGTATCCCGTGGACCTTCACTTTGACGATGAAACACAGAAATTGCATCGGAATTAAATACGAAAGGCACAATGCCGACGTAAGTACAGGAAGACTGAGTCTTCTTGCCGTCTATGTTTTCGGCCTTTCCTATGCGGCCAGATTTCGATTCCGATGCTTCACTTCATGTTTACTGTATCCCCTGGACCTTCACTTCACTTCCACGATGAATCACAAACATTGCATCGGAATTAAATACAAAAGGCACAATGTCGACTTAAGTACAAAAGGACTGACTTTTCCTAATGTCTATGATTTGACCCTATCCTGCGAGACCAGTTTTAGATTACAATTCTTCACTTCACGCTTTCCGTATCCTTTTGACGTTCACTTTGACGATGAAACAGAGATATTGCATGGGAATTAAATACAAAAGGCACAATGCCGACTTAAGTACAAGTAGACTGGGTCTTCTTACTGTCTATAATTTGAGCCTTTCCTGTGTCACCAGTTTTAGATTCCGAAGCTATACGTCAGGTTTACTGTATCCCTCGGACCTTCACATTGTCGATGAAACACTGAAATTGCGTCGGAGTTAAAAACAAGAAGCACAATGCCGTCTTAAGTACAAGAAGACGGACTTTTCTTAGTGAACCTGTCCTGTGTCACCAGTTTTAGATTCCGGTGCACAACTGCAGGTTTACTGTATCCCTTGGACCTTCACATTGACGATGAAACACAGAAATTGCATCTGAATTAAATACTAAAGGCACAATGAAGACCTAAGAACAAGAATACTGAGTCGTGTTACTGTCTATGTTTTGAGCATTCCCTGTGAGACCAATTTGAGATTCCGAAGTTACACGTCATGTTTACAGTATCCCTTGGACCTTCACATTGACGATGAAGCACAGAAATTGCATCTGATTTAAATACAAAAGGCGCAATGCCGACTTAAGTACAAGAAGACTGCATCTTGTTACTGTCCTTGCTTTGAGCCTTCCCTGTGAGAAGAGATTTAGATTCGGAAGCTGCACGTCAGGTTTACTGTACCCCTTGGACCTTTACAATGACGATGAAACACTGAATTCGCATCGGAATTAAATACAAAAGCCACAATGCCGACTTAAGTACAAGAAGACTGAGTCTTCTTATTGTCTATATTTTTAGCCTTTCCTGTGTCACCAGCTTTAGATTCCGATTCATCACTCCAGGTTTACTGTATCCCTTGGACCTTCACATTGACGATGAAACACTGAAATTGCATCAGAATTAAATACAAAAGGCACAATGCCGACGTAAAAACATGAAGACTGAGTCTTCATACCGTCTATGCTTTGAGCCTCTCATGTGAGACCAGTTCTGGATTCCGATGCTTCACTTCAGGTTCACTGTATCCCTTGGACCTTCACTTTGACGATGAAACACAGAAATAGCATCGGAATTAAAAAGAAAAGGCGCAATGCCGACGTAAAATCATGAAGACTGAGTCTTCTTACCGTCTATGATTTGAGCCTTTCCTGTGAGACCAGTTTTACATTCGGATGCTTCACTTCAGGTTTACTGTATCCCGTGGACCTTCACTTTGACGATGAAACACAGAAATTGCATCGGAATTAAATACGAAAGGCACAATGCCGACTTAAGTACAAGAAGACTGAGTCTTCTTGCCGTCTATGTTTTCAGCCTTTTCTATGCGGCCAGATTTAGATTCCGACGCTTCACTTCATGTTTACTGTATCCCTAGGACCTTCACTTTCACGATGAAACACAAACATTGCATCGGAATTATATACAAAAGGCACAATGCCGACTTTAGTACAAGAAGACTGAGTCTTCTCACTGTCTAAGTATTGAGCTGTCCCTATGAGTCCTGTTTTAGAATCCGAAGCTTCGCTTAAGGTTCACGGTATCCCATGGAGCTTCACATTAACGATGAAACACAGAAATTGCATCTGAATTAATTACAAAAGGCACAATGCCGACTCAAGTACAAGAAGACTGGGTCCTCTTACTGTCTATAATTTGAGCCTTTCCTGTGTCATCAGTTTTAGATTCCGAAGCTACACGTCAGGTTTACTGTATCCCTTGGACCTTCACATTGACGATGAAACACTGAAATTGCAGCTGAATTAAAAACAAAAAGCATAATGCAGACTTAAGTACTGAAGACTGACTTTTCTTAGTGAACCAGTCCTGTGTCACCAGTTTTAGATTCCGGTGCACAACTGCAGGTTATCTGTATTCCTTGGACCTTCACATTGACGATGAAACACAGAAACTGCATCTGAATTAAACACAAAATGTACAATGACGACATAATTACAAGTCGACTGACTTTTCTTAGTGTCTATGATTTGAGCCTTTCCTGTGACACCAGCTTTAGATTCGGATGCTTCACTTCAGGTTTACTGTATCCCGTGGACCTTCACTTTGACGATGAAACACAGAAATTGCATCGGAATTAAATACGAAAGGCACAATGCCGACGTAAGTACAGGAAGACTGAGTCTTCTTACCGTCTATGTTTTCGGCCTTTCCTATGCCGCCAGATTTCGATTCCGATGCTTCACTTCATGTTTACTGTATCCCCTGGACCTTCACTTCACTTCCACAATGAATCACAAACATTGCATCGGAATTAAATACAAAAGGCACAATGTCGACTTAAGTACAAAAGGACTGACTTTTCCTAATGTCTATGATTTGACCCTATCCTGCGAGACCAGTTTTAGATTACAATTCTTCACTTCACGCTTTCCGTATCCTTTTGACGTTCACTTTGACGATGAAACACAGATATTGCATCGGAATTAAATACAAAAGGCACAATGCCGACTTAAGTACAAGTAGACTGGGTCTTCTTACTGCCTATATTTTGAGCCTTTCCTGTGTCACCAGCTTTAGATTCCGATGCTTCACTTCATGTTTACTGTATCCCTTGGGAATTCAACTTGAAGATGAAACACACAAATTGCTTCTGAATCAAATACAAAAGGCACAATGCCGACTTAAGTACAAGAAGACTGGGTCTTCTTACTGTCTATAATATGAGCCTTTCCTGTGTCACCAGTTTTAGATTCCGAAGCTATACGTCAGGTTTACTGTATCCCTCGGACCTTCACATTGTCGATGAAACACTGAAATTGCGTCGGAGTTAAAAACAAGAAGCACAATGCCGGCTTAACTACAAGAAGACGCACTTTTCTTAGTGAACCTGTCCTGTGTCACCAGTTTTAGATTCCGGTGCACAACTGCAAGTTTACTGTATCCCTTGGACCTTCACATTGACGATGAAACACAGAAATTGCATCTGAATTAAATACTAAAGGCACAATGAAGACTTAAGAACAAGAATACTGAGTCGTGTTACTGTCTATGTTTTGAGCATTCCCTGTGAGACCAATTTGAGATTCCGAAGTTACACGTCATGTTTACAGTATCCCTTGGACCTTCACATTGACGATGAAGCACAGAAATTGCATCTGATTTAAATACAAAAGGCGCAATGCCGACTTAAGTACAAGAAGACTGCATCTTGTTACTGTCCTTGCTTTGAGCCTTCCCTGTGAGAAGAGATTTAGATTCGGAAGCTGCACGTCAGGTTTACTGTACCCCTTGGACCTTTACAATGACGATGAAACACTGAATTCGCATCGGAATTAAATACAAAAGCCACAATGCCGACTTAAGTACAAGAAGACTGAGTCTTCTTATTGTCTATATTTTTAGCCTTTCCTGTGTCACCAGCTTTAGATTCCGATTCATCACTCCAGGTTTACTGTATCCCTTGGACCTTCACATTGACGATGAAACACTGAAATTGCATCAGAATTAAATACAAAAGGCACAATGCCGACGTAAAAACATGAAGACTGAGTCTTCATACCGTCTATGATTTGAGCCTCTCATGTGAGACCAGTTCTAGATTCCGATGCTTCACTTGAGGTTCACTGTATCCCTTGGACCTTCACTTTGACGATGAAACACAGAAATAGCATCGGAATTAAAAAGAAAAGGCGCAATGCCGACGTAAAATCATGAAGACTGAGTCTTCTTACCGTCTACGATTTGAGCCTTTCCTGTGAGACCAGTTTTACATTCGGATGCTTCACTTCAGGTTTACTGTATCCCGTGGACCTTCACTTTGACGATGAAACACAGAAATTGCATCGGATTTAAATACGAAATGCACAATGCCGACTTAAGTACAAGAAGACTGAGTCTTCTTGCCGTCTATGTTTTCAGCCTTTTCTATGCGGCCAGATTTAGATTCCGATGCTTCACTTCATGTTTACTGTATCCCTAGGACCTTCACTTTCACGATGAAACACAAACATTGCATCGGAATTATATACAAAAGGCACAATGCCGACTTTAGTACAAGAAGACTGAGTCTTCTCACTGTCTAAGTATTGAGCTGTCCCTATGAGTCCTGTTTTAGAATCCGAAGCTTCGCTTAAGGTTCACAGTATCCCATGGAGCTTCACATTAACGATGAAACACAGAAATTGCATCTGAATTAATTACAAAAGGCACAATGACGACTCAAGTACGAGAAGACTGGGTCTTCTTACTGTCTATAATTTGAGCCTTTCCTGTGTCATCAGTTTTAGATTCCGAAGCTACACGTCAGGTTTACTGTATCCCTTGGACCTTCACATTGACGATGAAACACTGAAATTGCAGCTGAATTAAAAACAAAAAGCACAATGCAGACTTAAGTACTGAAGACTGACTTTTCTTAGTGAACCAGTCCTGTGTCACCAGTTTTAGATTCCGGTGCACAACTGCAGGTTTACTGTATCCCTTGGACCTTCACATTGACGATGAAACACAGAAATTGCATCTCAATTAAGTACAAAATGCACAATGACGACATAATTACAAGACGACTGACTTTTCTTAGTTTCTATGATTTGAGCCTTTCCTGTGAGACCAGCTTTAGATTCGGATGCTTCACTTCAGGTTTACTGTATCCCGTGGACCTTCACTTTAACGATGAAACACAGAAATTGCATCGGAATTAAATACGAAAGGCACAATGCCGACGTAAGTACAAGAAGACTGAGTCTTCTTACCGTCTATGTTTTTGGCCTTTCCTCTGCGGATGCTTCACTTCAGGTTTACTGTATCCCGTGGACCTTCACTTTAACGATGAAACACAGAAATTGCATCGGAATTAAATACGAAAGGCACAATGCCGACGTAAGTACAAGAAGACTGAGTCTTCTTACCGTCTATGTTTTTGGCCTTTCCTCTGCGGCCAGATTTAGATTCCGATGCTTCACTTCATGTTTACTGTATCCCCTGGACCTTCACTTCACTTCCACGATGAATCACAAACATTGCATCGGAATTAAATACAAAAGGCACAATGCCGACTTAAGTACAAGAGGACTGACTTTTCCTAATGTCTATGATTTGACCCTATCCTGCGAGACCAGTTTTAGATTACAATTCTTCACTTCACGCTTTCTGTATCCTTTTGACGTTCACTTTGACGATGAAACACAGATATTGCATCGGAATTAAATACAAAAGGCACAATGCCGACTTAAGTACAAGTAGACTGGGTCTTCTTACGGTCTATATTTTGAGCCTTTCCTGTGTCACCAGCTTTAGATTCCGATGCTTCACTTCATTTTTGCTGTATCCCTTGGGAATTCAACTTGACGATGAAACACAGAAATTGCTTCTGAATCAAATACAAAAGGCACAATGCCGACTTAAGTACTAGAAGACTGAGTCTTCTTGCCGTCTATGTTTTTGGCCTTTCCTCTGCGGCCAGATTTAGATTCCAATGCTTCAATTCATGTTTACTGTATCCCTTGGACCTTCACTTTGACGATGAATCACAAACATTGCATCGAAATTAAATACAAAAGGCACAATGCCGACCTTAGTACAAGAAGACTGAGTCTTCTCACTGTCTATGTATTGAGCATTCCCTATGAGTCCTGTTTTAGATTCCGAAGCTTCGCTTCAGGTTCACAGTATCCCATGGACCTTCACATTGACGATGAAACACAGAAATTGCATCTGAATTAAATACAAAAGGCACAATGCCGACTTAAATACAAGAAGACTGGGTCTTCTTACTGTCTATATTTTGAGCCTTTCCTGTGTCACCAGCTTTATTTTTTGATGCTTCACTTCAGGTTTACTGTATCCCTTGGACCTTCACATTGACGATGAAACACAGAAATTGCATCTGAATTAAAAACAAAAGGCACAATGCCGACTTAAGTACAAGAAGATTGGGTCTTCTTACTGTCTATAATTCGAGCCTTTCCTGTGTCACCAGATTCAGATTCCGATGCTTCATTTCAGATTTCTGTATCCCTGGGACCTTCACATTGACGATGACACACAGAAATTGCATCTGAATTAAATACAAAAGGCACAATGCCCACATAAGTACTAGACGCCGGTGTCCTCTTACTGTCTATGATTTGAGCCTTCCCTCTGAGACCAGTTTTAGATTCCGATGCATCACTTCAGGTTTACTGTATCCCGTGGACCTCCATATTGACGATGCAACACAGTAAAAGCATCGGAATAAAATACAAAAGGCACAATGACGACTTAGGTACAAGAAGACTGTCTTTTCTTTGTGTCTATGTTTCTAGGCTGTCCTGCGTCACCAGTTTTAGTTTCCAATGCACTACGGCAGTTTTGCTGTATGACTAGGACCTTAACATTAACGATAAAACACAGAATTTGCATCGGAATTAAATACAAAAGGCACAATGCCGACTTAAGTACAAGAAGACCTAATCTTCTTACTGTCTATGTTTTGAGAATTCCCTATGGGACCAGTTCTAGATTCCGATGCTTCATTTCAGGTTTACTGTATCCCTTGGACCTTCACATTGACGATGAAACGCAGAAATTGCATCGGAATTAAATACAAAATGCTCAATGCCGACTTAAGTTCAAGAGGACTGACTTTTCTTTGGTCTATGATTTGAGCCTTTCTTGTGAGACCAGTTTTAGATTCCGATGCTTCACTACAGCTTTACTGTATCCCTTGGATCTTCACATTGACGATGAAACACAGTAACAGCATCGGAATTAAATACAAAAGGCACAATGCCGACTTAAGTTCAAGAAGATTGACTTTACTTAGTGTCTATGTTTCAAACGTGTCCTGTGTCACCAGTTTTAGATTCCGATGCACAACTGCAGGTGTACTGTTTCGCTTGGACCTTCACATTGACGACAAAGCACCGATATTGGATCTCAATTTAATACAAAGGGCACAATGGCGACTTAAGTACAAGAAGACTGAGTGTCGTTACTGTCTATGTTTTGAGTCTTCCCTGTGAGACCTGTATTAGATTCCGAGGCTACACGTCAGGTTTACTGTATGCCTTGGACCTTCACATTGACGATGAAACACTAAAATTGCATCGCAATTACATACAAAAGCCACAATGCCGACTTATGTACAAGAAAACTGAGTGTTCTTACTGTCTATATTTTGAGCCTTTCCTGTGGCTGCAGCTTTAGATTCCGATGCTTTACTTCAGGTTTACTGTATCCCTTGGACATTCACTTTGACGATGAAACACAAACATTGCATAGGAATTAAATACAAGAGGCACAATGCCGACTAAAGTACAAGCAGACTGAGTCTTATTACAGTCTATGTTTTGAACCTTCCCTGTGAGACCAGTTTTAGATTGCCATGCTTTGGTTCAGGATTACTGTATCCCTTGGGCCTTCACATTGACGATGAAACACAGAAATTGAATCGGAATTAAATACAAAAGGCACAATGCCGATTTAAGTACAGGAGGACTGACTTCAGTTAGTGTCTATGTTTTGAGCTCTTCCTGTTGTCCCCGGTCTTAGATTCCGATTTACAACTAGAGATTTACTGTATCCCATCGACATTCACATTGTCAATGAAACGCAGAAATAGCATCGGAATTAAATACAAAAAGCACAATGCCGACTTAAGTACCAAATGACAGACTTTTCTTAGTGTCTCTGATTCGTGCCTGTCCTGTGTCACAAGTTTTAGAATACGATGCACAACTGCTGGTTTACAGTATCCCTTGGACCTTCACATTGACGATGAAACACAGTGATTGCATCGGAATTAAATACAAAAGGCAATGTGGCGCCTTAAGTACAAGAAGACTGACTCTTCTTGGTGTCCACATTTTGAACCTTCTCTGTGAGACTAGATTTAGATTCCGATGCTTCACGTCAGGTCTACTGTATCCCTTGGACGTTCACATTGACGATAAAGCACAGAAATTGCATCGGAGTTAAATACAAAGGGTACAATGCGGACTTACGTACAAAAGGAATGAGTCATCTCACTGTCTATGCTTTGAGCCTTCCCTGTGTCACTAGTTTTAGATTCCGATGCTTCACTTCAGGTTTACTGTTTCCCTTGGATCTTCACTTAGACGATTAAACACAACAATTGCATCGGAGTTAAATACTAAAGGAGCAATGCCGACATAAGTTCTAGAGTTCTGACTTTTCTTGGTGCCTATATTTTGAGCCTTTCCTGTGAGACCAGTTTTAGATTCCGATGCTTCACTTGTGGTTTTCTGTATCCCTTGGACCTTCACACTGACGATGTAACTCAGTAATTGCATCGGAATTAAATTCAAAATGCACAATGCCGACTGAAGTACAAGTGAACTGACTTTTATTAGTGTCTTTAATTTGAGCCTTTCCTGAGAGACCAGTTTCAGTTTCCGATGCCTCACTTCACGTTTACTGTATCCCTTGGACCTTCACTTTGACGATGAAACACAAACATTGCATAGGAATTAAATACAAGAGGCTCAATGCCGACTTAAGTACAAGCAGACTGAGTCTTATTACAGTCTACGTTTTGAACCTTCCCTGTGAGACCAGTTTTAGATTCCCATGCTTCGGTTCAGGATTACTGTATCCTTTGGGCTTTCACATTGATGATGAAACACAGAAATTGAATCGGAATTAAATACAAAAGGCACAATGCCGACTTGAGTACAGGAAGACTGACTTTAGTTAGTGTCCATGATTTGAGCTCTTCCTGTGTCCCCAGTCTTAGATTCCGATTCACAATTAGAGGTTCACTGTATCCCATCGACATTCACATTGTCAATGAAACGCAGAAATTGCATCGGAATTAAATACAAAAAGCACAATGCCGACTTAAGTACCAAAAGACTGACTTCTCTTAGTGTCTCTGATTCGAGCCTTTCCTGTGTCACTAGTTTTAGAATACGATGCACAACTGGTGGTTTACAGTATCCCTTGGACCTTCACATTGACGATGAAACACAGTATTTGCAACGGAATTAAATACAAAAGCCACAATGCCGACATAAGTACAAGACGACTGACATTTCTTAGTGTCTATGTTTTGAGCTTTACCTGTGAGACCAGTTTTAGATTCGGATGCTTCACTTCAGGTTTACTGTATCCCGTGGACATTCACTTTGACGATGAAACAATAAATTGCAACGGTATTAAATACGAAAGGCACAATGCCGCCTTAAGTACAAGAAGACTGAGTCTTCTTACCATCTATGTTTTGTGCCTTTCCTGTGAGGCCAGTTTTAGATTCCGATGCTTCACTTCATGTTTACTGTATCCCTTGAACCTTCACTTTGACGATGAAACACAAACGTTGCATTAGAATTAAATACAAAAGCACAATGCCGACTTAAGTACAAGAAGACTGACTTTTCTTTGTGTCTATGTTTTGAGCTTTACCTGTGTCACCTGTTTTAGATTCCGATGCACAACTGCATATTTACTGTATCCCTTCGACCTTCACATTGATGATGAAACACATAAATTGCATCGGAATTAAATACAAAAGGCACAATGCCGACTTAAGTACATGAGAACTGACTTTTCTTAGTGTCTATGTTTTGTGCCATTCCTGGGTGACCTGTTTTAGATTCCAACGCTTCACTTGAGGTTAACGGACTATCTTGGACCTTTACTTTGACGATGAAACACAACAATTGCATCGGAATTAAATACAAAATACACAATGCCGACTTAAGTACAAGATGACTGGGTCTTTAAACTGTCTTTGTTTTGAGCCTTCCCCTTGAGGCCAGTTTTAGATTCAGATGCTTCACTTCAGATTTACTGTATCACTTGGACCTTCACATTGACCATGAAACACGAAAATTGCATCGGAATTAATTACAAAAGGCACAATGCCGACTTAAGCCAAGAAGACTGACTTTTCTTAGTGTCTATGCTTCGAGCCTTTCATGTGTCACCAGTTTTACATTCCGATGCATCACTTCAGGTGTACTGTATCCCTTGGACCTTCACTTTGAAGATGAAACACAAAAATTGCATCGGAATTAAATATAAAAGGCTCATGGCCGTCTTATGTACATGAAGACTGAGTTTTCAAAGTGTCTATGTTTTGAGCCATTCCTGTGTCACCAGTTTTAGATTCCGATGGAAAACTGCTGGTTTACTGTATGTCTTGGACCTTCACATTGCCGATGAATCACAGTAATTGCATCGGATTGAAATACAAATGCACAATGCCGACTTAAGTATTAGAAGACTGAGTCTTCTTACTGTCTATGCTTTGAGCCTCTTCTGTGAAACCAATTTTAGATTCCGATGCTTCACTGCAGCTTTTCTGTATCCCTTGGACCTTTTCTTTGACGATGAAACACAACAAATGCATCGGAATTAAATACAAAATGCATAATGCCGACTTAAGTACAAGAAGACTGAGTCTTCTTACTGGCTATGTACTGAGCCATCCCTGTGAGTCCAGTTTTAGATTCAAATGCTTCACGTCAGGTTTATTGTATCCTTTGGCCCCTCACATTGACGATGAAACACAGAAATTGCATCGGAATTAAATACAAAAGGTAAGTAATGTGGTGCCTTAAGTACAAGACGACTGACTTTTCTTAGTGTCTATGATTTGAGCCTTTCCTGTGTCGCCAGTTTTAGATACCGATGCACAACTGCTGGTTTACTGTATCCCTGGGACGTTCACATAGCCGATGAAACGCAGAAATTGCATCGGAATTAAATACAAAAGGCACAATGCCGACTTAAGTACTAGGAGACTGAGTCCTCTTAGCGTCTATGCTTTTAGCCTTTCCTGTGAAACAAGTTTTAGATTCCGATGCTTCACATCAGGTTAACTGTATCCCTTGGACCATCACTTAGACGATGAAACACAACAATTGCATCGGAGTTAAATACAAAAGCCACATGCCGACTTAAGTAGAAGAAGACTAACTTTTCTTAGTGTATATATTTTGAGCCTTTCCTGTGAGATCAGATTCCGATGCTTCACTTCAGGTTTACTGTATCCCTTGGACCTTCACATTGACGATGAAACTCAGTAATTGCATCGGAATTAAATACAAAATGCACAATGCCGACTGAAGAACAAGTGGACTGACTTTTATTAGTGTCTTTATTTTGAGCCTTTCCTGAGAGACCAGTTTCAGATTCCGATGCTTCTTTTCACGTTTACTGTATCCCTTGGACCTTCACTTTGACGATGAAACACAGATATTGCATCGGAGTTAAATTCAAAATGCACATTGCGGACTTCAGTTCTAGACGACTGTGTCTTCTTACTGTCTTTGATTTGAGCCTCCCTGTGAGACCAGTTTTAGATTCCGATGCTTCACGTCTGGTTTGCTGTATCTCTTGGACCTTCTCATTGACGATGTACTACAGTAACTGCATCGGAATTATAAAAAAATATCACATTGCCGACTTAAGTTCTAGAAGAGTGTGTCTTCTTACTGTCTATGATTTGAGCCTTCCCAGTGAGACTAATTTTAGATTCCGATGTTTCACTTGTGGTTTGCTGTATCCCTTGGACCTTCACATTGAGGATGATACACAGTAAATGCATCGGAATTTAATACATAAGGCACAATGCCGATTTAAGTACAAGAAGACTGACTTTTCTTAGTGACTATGTTTCGAACCTGTCCTGTGGCACCAGTTTATATTCCGATGCACAACTGCAGGTTTACTGATCCCTTGGACCTTCACATTGACGATGAAACAAAGAAATTGCATCGGAGTTAAATACAAAGGGTACAATGCGGACTTACGTACAAAAGGAATGAGTCATCTCACTGTCTATGCTTTGAGCCTTCCCTGTGTCACTAGTTTTAGATTCCGATGCTTCACTTCAGGTTTACTGTTTCCCTTGGATCTTCACTTAGACGATTAAACACAACAATTGCATCGGAGTTAAATACTAAAGGAGCAATGCCGACATAAGTTCTAGAGGTCTGACTTTTCTTGGTGCCTATATTTTGAGCCTTTCCTGTGAGACCAGTTTTAGATTCCGATGCTTCACTTGTGGTTTTCTGTATCCCTTGGACCTTCACACTGACGATGAAACTCAGTAATTGCATCGGAATTAAATTCAAAATGCACAATGCCGACTGAAGTACAAGTGAACTGACTTTTATTAGTGTCTTTAATTTGAGCCTTTCCTGAGAGACCAGTTTCAGTTTCCGATGCCTCACTTCACGTTTACTGTATCCCTTGGACCTTCACTTTGACGATGAAACACAAACATTGCATAGGAATTAAATACAAGAGGCTCAATGCCGACTTAAGTACAAGCAGACTGAGTCTTATTACAGTCTACGTTTTGAACCTTCCCTGTGAGACCAGTTTTAGATTCCCATGCTTCGGTTCAGGATTACTGTATCCTTTGGGCTTTCACATTGATGATGAAACACAGAAATTGAATCGGAATTAAATACAAAAGGCACAATGCCGACTTGAGTACAGGAAGACTGACTTTAGTTAGTGTCCATGATTTGAGCTCTTCCTGTGTCCCCAGTCTTAGATTCCGATTCACAATTAGAGGTTCACTGTATCCCATCGACATTCACATTGTCAATGAAACGCAGAAATTGCATCGGAATTAAATACAAAAAGCACAATGCCGACTTAAGTACCAAAAGACTGACTTCTCTTAGTGTCTCTGATTCGAGCCTGTCCTGTGTCACTAGTTTTAGAATACGATGCACAACTGGTGGTTTACAGTATCCCTTGGACCTTCACATTGACGATGAAACACAGTAATTGCAACGGAATTAAATACAAAAGGCACAATGCCGACATAAGTACAAGACGACTGACATTTCTTAGTGTCTATGTTTTGAGCCTTTCCTGTGAGACCAGTTTTAGATTCGGAAGCTTCACTTCAGGTTTACTGTATCCCGTGGACATTCACTTTGACGATGAAACAATAAATTGCAACGGTATTAAATACGAAATGCACAATGCCGCCTTAAGTACAAGAAGACTGAGTCTTTTTACCATCTATGTTTTGTGCCTTTCCTGTGAGGCCAGTTTTAGATTCCGATGCTTCACTTCATGTTTACTGTATCCCTTGAACCTTCACTTTGACGATGAAACACAAACGTTGCATAAGAATTAAATACAAAAGCACAATGCCGACTTAAGTACAAGAAGACTGACTTTTCTTTGTGTCTATGTTTTGAGCTTTACCTGTGTCACCTGTTTTAGATTCCGATGCACAACTGCTTATTTACTGTATCCCTTCGACCTTCACATTGATGATGAAACACATAAATTGCATCGGAATTAAATACAAAAGGCACAATGCCGACTTAAGTACATGAGAACTGACTTTTCTTAGTGTCTATGTTTTGTGCCATTCCTGGGTGACCTGTTTTAGATTCCAACGCTTCACTTGAGGTTAACGGACTATCTTGGACCTTTACTTTGACGATGAAACACAACAATTGCATCGGAATTAAATACAAAATACACAATGCCGACTTAAGTACAAGATGACTGGGTCTTTAAACTGTCTTTGTTTTGAGCCTTCCCCTTGAGGCCAGTTTTAGATTCAGATGCTTCACTTCAGATTTACTGTATCACTTGGACCTTCACATTGACCATGAAACACGAAAATTGCATCGGAATTAATTACAAAAAGCACAATGCCGACTTAAGCCAAGAAGACTGACTTTTCTTAGTGTCTATGCTTCGAGCCTTTCCTGTGTCACCAGTTTTACATTCCGATGCATCACTTCAGGTGTACTGTATCCCTTGGACCTTCACTTTGAAAATGAAACACAAAAATTGCATCGGAATTAAATATAAAAGGCTCATGGCCGTCTTATGTACATGAAGACTGAGTTTTCAAAGTGTCTATGTTTTGAGCCATTCCTGTGTCACCAGTTTTAGATTCCGATGGAAAACTGCTGGTTTACTGTATGTCTTGGACCTTCACATTGCCGATGAATCACAGTAATTGCATCGGATTGAAATACAAATGCACAATGCCGACTTAAGTATTAGAAGACTGAGTCTTCTTACTGTCTATGCTTTGAGCCTCTTCTGTGAAACCAATTTTAGATTCCGATGCTTCACTGCAGCTTTTCTGTATCCCTTGGACCTTTTCTTTGACGATGAAACACAACAAATGCATCGGAATTAAATACAAAATGCATAATGCCGACTTAAGTACAAGAAGACTGAGTCTTCTTACTGGCTATGTACTGAGCCATCCCTGTGAGTCCAGTTTTAGATTCAAATGCTTCACGTCAGGTTTATTGTATCCTTTGGCCCCTCACATTGACGATGAAACACAGAAATTGCATCGGAATTAAATACAAAAGGTAAGTAATGTGGTGCCTTAAGTACAAGACGACTGACTTTTCTTAGTGTCTATGATTTGAGCCTTTCCTGTGTCGCCAGTTTTAGATACCGATGCACAACTGCTGGTTTACTGTATCCCTGGGACGTTCACATAGCCGATGAAACGCAGAAATTGCATCGGAATTAAATACAAAAGGCACAATGCCGACTTAAGTACTAGGAGACTGAGTCCTCTTAGCGTCTATGCTTTTAGCCTTTCCTGTGAAACAAGTTTTAGATTCCGATGCTTCACATCAGGTTAACTGTATCCCTTGGACCATCACTTAGACGATGAAACACAACAATTGCATCGGAGTTAAATACAAAAGCCACATGCCGACTTAAGTAGAAGAAGACTAACTTTTCTTAGTGTATATATTTTGAGCCTTTCCTGTGAGATCAGATTCCGATGCTTCACTTCAGGTTTACTGTATCCCTTGGACCTTCACATTGACGATGAAACTCAGTAATTGCATCGGAATTAAATACAAAATGCACAATGCCGACTGAAGTACAAGTGGACTGACTTTTATTAGTGTCTTTATTTTGAGCCTTTCCTGAGAGACCAGTTTCAGATTCCGATGCTTCTTTTCACGTTTACTGTATCCCTTGGACCTTCACTTTGTCGATGAAACACAGATATTGCATCGGAGTTAAATTCAAAAGGCACATTGCGGACTTCAGTTCTAGACGACTGTGTCTTCTTACTGTCTTTGATTTGAGCCTCCCTGTGAGACCAGTTTTAGATTCCGATGCTTCACGTCTGGTTTGCTGTATCTCTTGGAAATTCTCATTGACGATGTACTACAGTAACTGCATCGGAATTATAAAAAAATATCACATTGGCGACTTAAGTTCTAGAAGAGTGTGTCTTCTTACTGTCTATGATTTGAGCCTTCCCAGTGAGACTAATTTCAGATTCCGATGTTTCACTTGTGGTTTGCTGTATCCCTTGGACCTTCACATTGAGGATGATACACGGTAAATGCATCGGAATTTAATACATAAGGCACAATGCCGATTTAAGTACAAGAAGACTGACTTTTCTTAGTGACTATGTTTCGAACCTGTCCTGTGGCACCAGTTTATATTCCGATGCACAACTGCAGATTTACTGATCCCCTGGACCTTCACATTGACGATGAAACACAGAAATTGCATCGGAATTAGAAACAAAAGGCACAATGCCGACTCAAGTACAAGAGGACTGAGTCATCTGACTGTCTATGTTTGGGCCTTCACTGTTAGAGCAGTTTTAGATTGCGATGCTTCACTTCAGGTTTACTGTATCCCTTGGACCTTCACATTGGCGATGAAACAAAGTAATTGGATCGGAATTATATACAAAAGGCACAATACCGACTTGAGTACAAGACACTGACTTATCTTAGTGTCTATGTTTTGAGTTTATCCTGTGAGACCAGTTTTAGATTCCGATGCTTCACTTTAGGTTTACTGTATCCCTTGGACCTTCACTTGACGATGAATCACAAAAATTGCATCGGAAATAAATACAAAAGGCACAATGCCGACTTATGTACTAGAAGACTGAGTCTTCTTACTGTCTGTGCTTTGAGCCTTTCCTGTGAAACCAGTTTTGGATTCCGATGCTTCACTTCAGGTTTACGGTATCCCTTGGATCTTCACTTATACGATGAAATACAACAATTCCATCCGAATTAAATACAGAATGCACAATGCCGACCTATGTACTAGAAGACTAAGTCTTCTTACTGTCTGTGCTTTGAGCCATTCCAGTGAGACCAGTTTTATTTTCCGATGCTTCACTTCAGGGTTACTGTATCCCTTGGACCTTCACATTGACGATGAAACACAAACATTGCATCGGAATTAAATGCAAAAGGCACAATGCCGACTTAAGTACAAGCAGACTGAGTCTTATTACAGTCTACGTTTTGAACCTTCCCTGTGAGACCAGTTTTAGATTCCCATGCTTCGGTTCAGGATTACTGTATCCTTTGGGCTTTCACATTGATGATGAAACACAGAAATTGAATCGGAATTAAATACAAAAGGCACAATGCCGACTTGAGTACAGGAAGACTGACTTTAGTTAGTGTCCATGATTTGAGCTCTTCCTGTGTCCCCAGTCTTAGATTCCGATTCACAATTAGAGGTTCACTGTATCCCATCGACATTCACATTGTCAATGAAACGCAGAAATTGCATCGGAATTAAATACAAAAAGCACAATGCCGACTTAAGTACCAAAAGACTGACTTCTCTTAGTGTCTCTGATTCGAGCCTGTCCTGTGTCACTAGTTTTAGAATACGATGCACAACTGGTGGTTTACAGTATCCCTTGGACCTTCACATTGACGATGAAACACAGTAATTGCAACGGAATTAAATACAAAAGGCACAATGCCGACATAAGTACAAGACGACTGACATTTCTTAGTGTCTATGTTTTGAGCCTTTCCTGTGAGACCAGTTTTAGATTCGGAAGCTTCACTTCAGGTTTACTGTATCCCGTGGACATTCACTTTGACGATGAAACAATAAATTGCAACGGTATTAAATACGAAATGCACAATGCCGCCTTAAGTACAAGAAGACTGAGTCTTTTTACCATCTATGTTTTGTGCCTTTCCTGTGAGGCCAGTTTTAGATTCCGATGCTTCACTTCATGTTTACTGTATCCCTTGAACCTTCACTTTGACGATGAAACACAAACGTTGCATAAGAATTAAATACAAAAGCACAATGCCGACTTAAGTACAAGAAGACTGACTTTTCTTTGTGTCTATGTTTTGAGCTTTACCTGTGTCACCTGTTTTAGATTCCGATGCACAACTGCTTATTTACTGTATCCCTTCGACCTTCACATTGATGATGAAACACATAAATTGCATCGGAATTAAATACAAAAGGCACAATGCCGACTTAAGTACATGAGAACTGACTTTTCTTAGTGTCTATGTTTTGTGCCATTCCTGGGTGACCTGTTTTAGATTCCAACGCTTCACTTGAGGTTAACGGACTATCTTGGACCTTTACTTTGACGATGAAACACAACAATTGCATCGGAATTAAATACAAAATACACAATGCCGACTTAAGTACAAGATGACTGGGTCTTTAAACTGTCTTTGTTTTGAGCCTTCCCCTTGAGGCCAGTTTTAGATTCAGATGCTTCACTTCAGATTTACTGTATCACTTGGACCTTCACATTGACCATGAAACACGAAAATTGCATCGGAATTAATTACAAAAAGCACAATGCCGACTTAAGCCAAGAAGACTGACTTTTCTTAGTGTCTATGCTTCGAGCCTTTCCTGTGTCACCAGTTTTACATTCCGATGCATCACTTCAGGTGTACTGTATCCCTTGGACCTTCACTTTGAAAATGAAACACAAAAATTGCATCGGAATTAAATATAAAAGGCTCATGGCCGTCTTATGTACATGAAGACTGAGTTTTCAAAGTGTCTATGTTTTGAGCCATTCCTGTGTCACCAGTTTTAGATTCCGATGGAAAACTGCTGGTTTACTGTATGTCTTGGACCTTCACATTGCCGATGAATCACAGTAATTGCATCGGATTGAAATACAAATGCACAATGCCGACTTAAGTATTAGAAGACTGAGTCTTCTTACTGTCTATGCTTTGAGCCTCTTCTGTGAAACCAATTTTAGATTCCGATGCTTCACTGCAGCTTTTCTGTATCCCTTGGACCTTTTCTTTGACGATGAAACACAACAAATGCATCGGAATTAAATACAAAATGCATAATGCCGACTTAAGTACAAGAAGACTGAGTCTTCTTACTGGCTATGTACTGAGCCATCCCTGTGAGTCCAGTTTTAGATTCAAATGCTTCACGTCAGGTTTATTGTATCCTTTGGCCCCTCACATTGACGATGAAACACAGAAATTGCATCGGAATTAAATACAAAAGGTAAGTAATGTGGTGCCTTAAGTACAAGACGACTGACTTTTCTTAGTGTCTATGATTTGAGCCTTTCCTGTGTCGCCAGTTTTAGATACCGATGCACAACTGCTGGTTTACTGTATCCCTGGGACGTTCACATAGCCGATGAAACGCAGAAATTGCATCGGAATTAAATACAAAAGGCACAATGCCGACTTAAGTACTAGGAGACTGAGTCCTCTTAGCGTCTATGCTTTTAGCCTTTCCTGTGAAACAAGTTTTAGATTCCGATGCTTCACATCAGGTTAACTGTATCCCTTGGACCATCACTTAGACGATGAAACACAACAATTGCATCGGAGTTAAATACAAAAGCCACATGCCGACTTAAGTAGAAGAAGACTAACTTTTCTTAGTGTATATATTTTGAGCCTTTCCTGTGAGATCAGATTCCGATGCTTCACTTCAGGTTTACTGTATCCCTTGGACCTTCACATTGACGATGAAACTCAGTAATTGCATCGGAATTAAATACAAAATGCACAATGCCGACTGAAGTACAAGTGGACTGACTTTTATTAGTGTCTTTATTTTGAGCCTTTCCTGAGAGACCAGTTTCAGATTCCGATGCTTCTTTTCACGTTTACTGTATCCCTTGGACCTTCACTTTGTCGATGAAACACAGATATTGCATCGGAGTTAAATTCAAAAGGCACATTGCGGACTTCAGTTCTAGACGACTGTGTCTTCTTACTGTCTTTGATTTGAGCCTCCCTGTGAGACCAGTTTTAGATTCCGATGCTTCACGTCTGGTTTGCTGTATCTCTTGGACCTTCTCATTGACGATGTACTACAGTAACTGCATCGGAATTATAAAAAAATATCACATTGGCGACTTAAGTTCTAGAAGAGTGTGTCTTCTTACTGTCTATGATTTGAGCCTTCCCAGTGAGACTAATTTCAGATTCCGATGTTTCACTTGTGGTTTGCTGTATCCCTTGGACCTTCACATTGAGGATGATACACGGTAAATGCATCGGAATTTAATACATAAGGCACAATGCCGATTTAAGTACAAGAAGACTGACTTTTCTTAGTGACTATGTTTCGAACCTGTCCTGTGGCACCAGTTTATATTCCGATGCACAACTGCAGATTTACTGATCCCCTGGACCTTCACATTGACGATGAAACACAGAAATTGCATCGGAATTAGAAACAAAAGGCACAATGCCGACTCAAGTACAAGAGGACTGAGTCATCTGACTGTCTATGTTTGGGCCTTCACTGTTAGAGCAGTTTTAGATTGCGATGCTTCACTTCAGGTTTACTGTATCCCTTGGACCTTCACATTGGCGATGAAACAAAGTAATTGGATCGGAATTATATACAAAAGGCACAATACCGACTTGAGTACAAGACACTGACTTATCTTAGTGTCTATGATTTGAGTTTATCCTGTGAGACCAGTTTTAGATTCCGATGCTTCACTTTAGGTTTACTGTATCCCTTGGACCTTCACTTGACGATGAATCACAAAAATTGCATCGGAAATAAATACAAAAGGCACAATGCCGACTTATGTACTAGAAGACTGAGTCTTCTTACTGTCTGTGCTTTGAGCCTTTCCTGTGAAACCAGTTTTGGATTCCGATGCTTCACTTCAGGTTTACGGTATCCCTTGGATCTTCACTTATACGATGAAATACAACAATTCCATCCGAATTAAATACAGAATGCACAATGCCGACCTATGTACTAGAAGACTAAGTCTTCTTACTGTCTGTGCTTTGAGCCATTCCAGTGAGACCAGTTTTATTTTCCGATGCTTCACTTCAGGGTTACTGTATCCCTTGGACCTTCACATTGACGATGAAACACAAACATTGCATCGGAATTAAATGCAAAAGGCACAATGCCGACTTAAGTACAAGAGGACTGAGTCTTCTTACTGACTATGATTTGAGCCTTCCCTGTGAAACCAGTATTAGTTTCAAATGCTTCACTTCAGGTTTACTGTATACCTTGGACCTTCACATTGACGATGAAGCACAGTAATTGCATCGGAATTAAATACAAAAGTCACAATGGCGACCTAACTTCAAGACACTGACCTTTCTTAGTGTCTATGCTTTGAGTTTATCCTGTGAGACCAGTTTTAAATTCCGATGCTTCACTTTAGGTTTACTGTATCCCTTGGACCTTCACTTGACGATGAATCACAAAAATTGCATCGGAAATAAATACAAAAGTCACAATGCCGACTTATGTACTAGAAGACTGAGTCTTCTTACTGGCTGTGCTTTGAGCCCTTCCTGTGAGACCAGTTTCAGATTCCGATGCTACACTTCAGGTATACTGTATCCCTTGGATCTTTACTTTACGATGAATCACAAAAATTGCATCGGAATTAAATACAAAAGGCACAATGCTGAATTAAGTACAAGAAGACTGTCTTTTCTTAGTGTCCGAGTTTTGAGACTTTCCTGTGAGACCAGTTTTGGTTTCCGATGCTTCCCTTCAGGTTTACTGTATCGCTTGTACCTTCACTTTAACGATGAAATGCAGAAATTCCATCCGAATTAAATACTAAATGCACAATGCCGACTTATGTACTAGAAGACTGAGACTTCTTACTGTCTGTGCTTTGAGCCTTTCCTGTGAAACCAGGTTTGGATTCCGATGCTTCACCTCAGGTTTACTGTATCCCTTGGATCTTCACTTATACGATGCAACACAACAATTGCATCGGAAATAAATACAAAAGGCACAATGCCGACTTAAGTACAAGAAGACTGACTTTTGTTAGTGTCTATGTTTTGAGCCTTTCCTGTGAGACCAGTTATAGATTCCGATGCTTCACTTCAGGTTTACTGTTGCCCTTGCACCTACTCTTTGTCGATGAAACGCAGAAATTGCATCGGAATTAAATACATAAGGCACAAGGCCGACTTAAATACAAGAAGACTGAGACTTCTTTCTGTCTATGCTTTGAGCCTTTCCTGTGAAACCGGTTTTAGGTTCCGAATGCTTCACATCAGGGTTACTGTATCCCTTGGACCTTCACTTAGACGATGAAACACAACAATTGCATCGGAGTTAAATACAAAATTCACAATGCCGACTTAAGTACGAGAAGGCTGACTCTTCTTTGTGTCCAATTTTAAGCCTTTCCTGTGAGACCAGTTTTAGATTCCGATGCTTCTCTTCAGGGTTACTGTATCCCTTGGACCATCACATTGACAATGAAACACAGTAATTGCATCGGAATTAAATACAAAAGGCACAATGCCGACTTAAGAACAAGACGGTTGACTTTTCTTAGTGTCTATGTTTTAAGCCTATCCTGTGAGACCGGTTTTAGATCCGATGCTTCGCGTCAGGTTTACAGTATCCCTTGGACATTCACATTGACGATGAAATGAAGAAATTGAATCCGAATTAAATACAAAAGGCACAATGCCCATTTAAGTTCTACAAGACTGTGTCTTCTTACTGTCTATGATTTGAGCCTTCCATGTGAAACCAGTTTTAGATTCCGTTGCTTCACTTCTGCTTTGCTGTATCCCTTGGGACTTCTCATTGACGATGTAACATAGTAATTGCAATCGGAATTAACTGAAAAGGCACAATTCCGACTTAAGTACACGAAGACTGACTTTTCTTAGTGTCTATGTTTCGAACCTGTCCTGGGTCACCAGTTTAAGATTCCGATTCACAACTGCAGGTTTACTGTATCTCTTGGACCTTCACTTTACGATGAATCACAAAAATTGCATGGGAATGAAATACAAAATGCACAATGCCGACTTATGTACTAGAAGACTGAGTCTTCTTACTTTCTGTGCTTTGAGCCTTTCCTGTGAAACCAGATTTGGATTCCGATGCTTCACTTCAGGTTTACTGTATCCCTTGGATCTTCACTTATACGATGAAACACAACACTTCCATCCGAATTAAATACAGAATGCACAATGCCGACTAAGTACTAGAAGACTGAGTCTTCTTACTACCTATGTTTTGAGCCTTTCCTGTGAGACCAGTATTATTTTCCGATGCTTTACTTCAGGGTTACTGTATCCCTTGGACCTTCACATTGACGATGAAACACAAACATTGCATCGGAAATAAATACAAAATGCACAATGCCGACTTAAGTACAAGAAGACTGAGTCTTCTTACTGCCTATGTTTTGAGCCTTCACTGTGAGATCAGTTTTAGATTCCGATGCTTCACTTCAGGTTTACTGTATCCCTTGGACATTCACATTGATGATGCAAGACAGTAATTGCATAGGAATTAAATACAAAAGGCACAATGCCAACTTAAGTACAAGAAGACTGACTTTTCTTAGCGTCTATGTTTACGCCTTTCCAGTGTCACCAGTTTTAGATTCCGATGCACGACTGTAGGTATACTGAATACCTTGGACCTTCACTTTGACGATGGAACACAGAAATTGCATCGGATTAAAATACTAAAGGCACATTACCGTCTTAAGTACAAAAAGACTGAGTCTTCTTACTGTCTATGATTTGAGCCTTCCCTGTGAGACCAGTTTTAGAATCCGATGCTTCACTTCAGGTTAGCTGTATCCCTTGGGCCTTCACATTGACGATGTAACACAGTAATTGCATCGGGATTAAATACAAGAGGCACAATGAAGACTTAAGTACAAGAAGACTGACATTTAATAGTGTCTGTGTTTTGAGCCTTCACTAGGAGTCCAGTTTTAGGTTCCGATGCTTCACTTCAGGTTTACTGTACCCCTTGGACCTTCACTTTAACGATGAAACGCAAAAAATCCATCCGAACAAAAAACAAAACGCACAATGATGACTTATGTACTAGAAGACTGAGTCTTCCTACTGTCTGTGCTTTGAGCGTTTCCTGTGAAACCAGCTTTAGAATCCGATGCTTCACTTCAGGTTTACTGTATCCCATGGACCTTCACTCATACTATGAAACACAACAATTGCATCGGAATTAAATACAAAAGGCACAATTCCGACGTAAGTACAGGAAGACTGACTTTTCTTAGTGTCTATGTTTTGAGCCTTTCCTGTGAGACCAGTTTTAGTTTCCGATGCTTCACTTCAGGTTTACTGTATCCCTTGGACCTTCACGTTGTCGATGAAACACAGTAATTGCATCGGAACTAAATACAAAAGGCATTATGCAGACTTAAGTACAAGAAGACTGACTTATCTTAGTGTCTATGTTTCGGGAATCTCCTGTGTCACCAGTTTTATATTCCGATGCACAACTGAAGGTTTACTGTATCCCTTGGGCCTTCACATTGACGATGAAACACAGAAATAGCTTCGGAATTAAATACAAAGGGCACAATGCCGACCTAAGAACAAGAAGACTTAATCTTCTTAGTGTCTATGATTTGAGCCATCCCTGTGAGACCAGTTTTGGATTCCGATGCTTCACTTCGGCTTTACTATATCCCTTGGACCTTTACTTTGACGATGCAATACTGTAATTGTATCGGAATTAAATACAAAAGGCACAATGCCAACTTAAGTAAAAAAAGGCTGACTTTTCTTAGTGTCTATGTTTAAGCCTTTTCTGTGTCACCAGTTTTAGAATCCGATGCACAAGTGCTGGTTTACTGTATCCCTTGGACCTTCACATTGCCGATAAACACAGGAATTGTATCGGAATTAAATACAAAACGCACAATGCGGACTTAAGTACAAGAAGACTGACTTTTCTTAGTGGCTATGTTTTGAACCTTTCCTTTGAGACCACTTATATATTCCGATGCTTCCCTTCAGGTTATCTGTAGCCCTTAGACTTACACTTCGTCGATGAAACGAAGAAATTGCATCGGAATTAAATACATAAGGCACAAGGCCGGCTTAAGTACTAGAAGACAGAGTCTTCATACTGACTATGCTTTGAGCCTTAGATCTGAATCCAGTTTTGGATTCCGAATGCTTCACGTCAGGTTTACTGTATCCCTTGGACCTTCACATTGACGATGAAACACAGAAATTACATCGGAATTAGTTACTAAGGGCACAATGACGACTTAAGTACAAGAAGACTGACTTTTCTTAGTGTCTATGTTTCGAGCCTCTCCTGTGTCACCAGTTTTAGATTCCGATGCACAACTGCAGGTTTACTGTATCCCTTGGGCCTTCACATTGACGATGAAACACAGAAATAGCATCGGAATTAAATACAAAGGGCACAATGCCGACCTCAGTACAATAAGACTGAATTTTCTTAGTGTCTATGATTTGAGCCGTTCCAGTGAGACCAGTTTTAGATTCCGATGTTTCACTTCTGGTTTACAGTATCTTTTGGACCTTCACTTTGACGCTGAGACACAAGAATTGCATTAGAATTAAATACATAAGCAACAATGCCGACTTAAGTACAAGTAGACTGAGACTTCTTACTGTCTATGCTTAGAACCTTCTATGTGACTCTAGTTTTGGATTCCGATGCTTCACGTCAGGTTTACTGTCTCCTTTGGTTCTTCACGTTGACGATGAAACACAGAAATAGCATCGGAAATAAATACAAAAGACACAATGCAAACTTAAGTACAAGAAGACTGAGGCTTCTTACTGTCTATGTTTTGAGCCTTTCCTGTGTTACCAGTTTTAGATTCCGATGCTTCCCTTCAGGTTTACTGTATCACGTGGACCTTTACACTGCCTTTGAAACACAGAAATTGCATCGGAAGTAATTACAAAAGGCACAATGTCGACTTAGGTAGAAAAAGACTGACTTTTCGTGGTGTCTATGTTTCGAGCCTCTCCTGTGTCACCAGTTGCAGATTCCGATGCACAACAGCAGGTTTGCTGTATCCCTTGGCCTTCACAATGACGATGAAACACAGAAATTGCAACGAAAATAAATACAAAAGGCACAATGCCGACTTAAGTTCGAGAAGACTGACTTTTCCTAGTGGCTATGTTTTGAGCCTTATCTGTGTCACCGGTTTTGGTTTCCGATACACAACTGCTGGTTTACAGTACCCCTTGGATCTTCAAATTCACGATGAAACACAGTAATTGCATCGCAATCAAATACAAAAGGCACAATGCCGCTTTAAGTACAAGAAGATTGACTTTTCTTAGTGTCTATGCTTTGAACCTTCTCTGTGAGACCAGTTTTAAATTCCGATGAATCACGTGATGTTTACTGTATCTCTTGGACCTTTACATTGACGATAAAACACAGAAATTGCATCGGAATTAAATACAAAAGCCACAATGCCGACTTAAGTACAAGACGACTGAGTATTCTTACCGTCTATGTTTTGAGCATTTCCTGAGTGACCAGCTTTAGATTCCGATGCTTCACTTCAGGTTTACTGTATCCCTTCGACCTTCACATTGACGATAAAACTCGGAAATAGCATCGGAATTAAATACTAAAATCACGATTCCGACGTAAATACAAGAAGACTGAATTATCTTAGTGTCTATGTTTTGTGCCTTACCTGTGAGACCTGTTTTACATTCCGATGCTTCACATCAGGTTTACTGTATGGCTTGGACCTTCACATTGACGATGAAACACAGAAATTGCATCGGAATTAAATACAAAAGGCACAATGCCGAATTAAGTACTAGACGATTGTGTCTTCATACTGCCTATGATTTGAGCCTTCCCTGAGAAACCAGTTTTAGATTCCGATGCCTCACTTCAGGTTTACTGTATCCCTTGGACCTTCACTTTGACGATGAAACACAAAAATTGCATTGGAATTAAATATAAAAGTCTCATGGCCGACTTATGTACAAGAAGACTGACTTTTCTTAGTGTCTATGTTTTAAGTCTTTCCAGTGTCATCAGTTTTAGACTTCGATGCACAACTGCTGGTATACTGTTTCCCTTGGAATTTCACATTGCCGATGATACACAGTAATAGTATCGGAATTAAATACAAAAGGCAGAATGCCGACTTAAATACAAGAACACTGATTTTTCCTAGTGTCCATATTTTGAGCCTTTCCTGTGTCACCAGTTTCAGACTCCGATGCACAACTGCCGGTTTACTGTATCCCTTGGACCTTCACATTGCCGATGAAACGCAGATATTGCATCGGAATTACATACAAAAGGCACAATGCCGACTTAAGTACTAGAAGACTGAGTCTTCTTACTGTCTATTCTTTGAGCCTTTCTTGTGAAACCAGTTGTACATTTCGATGCTTCACTTCAGGTTTACTGTATCCCTTGGACATTCACTTAGACGATGAAACACAACAAATGCAACGGAGTTAAATACAAAAGCCACAATGCCGACATAAGTACAAGAAGACTGACTTTTCTTAGTGTCTATGTTTCGAGCCGCTCCTGTGTTACCAGTTTTAGATTCCGATGCACAACTGCAGGTTTACTGTATCCCTTGGACCTACACATTGACGATGAAACACAGAGATAGCAACGGAATTAAGTACAAAAGGCACAATGCCGACCTAAGTACAAGAAGACTGACTTTTCTTAGCGTCTATGTTGAAGCCTTTCCTGTGTCACCAGTTTTAGGTTCCGATGCACGACTGTAGGTATACTGCATCACTTGGACCTTCACTTTGACGATGAAATACAGAACTTGCATCGGAATAAAATACAAAAGACACATTGCAGACTTAAGTAGAAGAAGACTGAGTCTTCTTACTGTCTATGCTTTGAGCCTTTACTGTGTCACCTGTTTTAGATTCCGATGCTTCACTTCAGGCTTACTGTATCACTTGGACCCTCACATTGACGTTGTAACACAGTAATTGCATCAGAATTAAATACAAAAGGCACAATGCCGACTTAAGTACAAGACACTGACTTATCTTAGTGTCTATGCTTTCAACCTTTCCTGTGAGTCCGGTTTTAGTTTCCAATGCTTCACTTCAGGTTTAATGTATCCCTTGGACCTTCACATTGACGATGAAACACAAAAATTGCATCGGAATTAAATAGAAAAGGCACAACGTCGACTTAAGTACATGAAGACTGACTTTTCTTAGTGTCTATATTTTGAGCCGTTCTAGTGAGACCAGTTTTAGATTCCGATGCTTCCATTTAGGTTTACTGTATCCCTTGGACCTTCACTTTGATGATGTAACACAGTATTTGCATCGGAATTAAATACAAAAGGCACAATGCCGACTTAAGTACAAGACGGGTGTCTTTTGTTAGTGTCTATGTTTTGAGCGTATCCTGTGAGACCAGTTTTATATCCGATGCTTCACTTCAGGTTTACAGTATATTTTGAACCTTCACTGTGACGATGAAACGCAAGAATTGCATTGGAATTAAATACAACATTATCAATGCCAACTTAAGTACAAGTAGACTGAGTCTTATCACTGTGTATGCATTGAGCCTCTCTTGTGAGTTCAGTTTTAGATTCCGATGCTTCACGTCAGGTTTACTGTATCCTTTGGAGCATCACATTGACGATGAAACACAGGAGTTGCATCGGAAATAAAAGAAAAAGGCACAATGCCGACTTAAGTTCAAGAAGACTGACTTTTCTTAGTGTCTATGTTTTGAGCCTTATCTATGTCACCAGTTTTAAATTCCGATACACAACTGGGGGTTTATTGTATCCCTTGGACCTTTACAGTTACGATGAAACACAGAAATTGCATCGGAATAATAAACAGAGGGTGCAATGCCGACTTAAGTACAAGACGACTGATTCTTCTTACTGTCAATGATTTGAGCAATCCCTGTGAGACCAGTTTTAGATTCCGATGCCTCACTTCAGGTTTGCTGTATCCCTTAAACCTTCACTTTGACGATGTAACACAGTAATTGCATCGGAATTAAATACAAATGGCACAATGCCGACTTAAGTACAAGAGGACTGAGTCTTCTTACTGTCTATGATTTGAGATTTCACTGTGAGACCAGTTTTAGATTCCGATGCTTCACTTCAGGTTTACTGTGTCCCTTGGACCTTCACTTTGACGATGAAACACAAAAATTGCATCGGATTTAAATACAAAAGCACAATGCCGACTTAAGTACAAGAGGACGGAGTCTTCTTACTGTCTATGATTTGAGATTTCACTGTGAGACCAGTTTTAGATTCCGATGCCTCACCTCAGGTTTGCTGCATCCCTTAAACCTTCACTTTGACGCTGTAACGTAGTAATTGCATCGGAATTAAATACATAAGGCACAATACCGACTTCAGTACAAGACGACTGACATTTCTTAGTGTCTATGTTTCCAACCTGTCCTGTGTCACAAGTTTTAGATTCCGAATCACAACTGCAGGTTTACTGTAACCCTTGGACCTTCACATTGACGATGAAACACAGAAATTGCATCGGAATTAAATACATAAGGCAGAATACGGATATACGTACAAGAGGACTGAGTCTTCTTACTGTCTATGCTTAGAGCCTTTCCTGTGTCACCAGATTTAGACTCCGATGCTTCACTTCTGGTTTACTGTATCACATGGACCTTCACATTGACGATGAAACACAGAAATTGCATCGGAATTAATTACATAAGGCACAATGCCGACTTAAGTGCAAGAAGACTGAGTTTTCTTAGTCTCTATATTTTGAGCCGTTCCTGTGAGACAATTTTTAAATTCCGATGCTTCACCTCAGGCTTACTGTTTCACTAGGACCTTCACATTGACGATGAAACACAGAAATTGTATCGGAATTAAATACAAAAGGCACAATACCGACTTACGTACAAGAGGAGTGACTTTTCTTAGTGTCTATGTTTTGAGCCTCTTCCATGTCACCAGTTTTGGATTCAGATGCACAACTGCTCATTTACTGTATCGCTTGGACCTTCACATTGACGATGAAACACAATAATTGCATCGGAATTAAATACAATAGGCACAATGCCGACTTACATACAAGAGGACTGAGTCTTCTTACTGTCTATGCTTTCAGCCTTTCCTGTTAAACCAGTTTTAGATTCCGATGCTTCACTTCAGGTTTACTGTATCCCTTGGAACTTCACTTTGACGATGAAGCCCAACAATTGCATCGGAGTTAAATACAAATGGCACAATACTGACTTAAGTACAAGAAGACTGACTTTTCTTAGTGTTTATATTTTGAGCCGATCCTGTGAGACCAGTTTTAGATTCCGATGTTTCTCTTCAGGTTTACTGTATCCCTCGGACCTTCACATTGACGATGAAACACAGTAATTGCTTCGGAATCAAATACAAAATTCACAATACCGACTTAAGTGCAAGAAGACTGACGTTTCCTAGTGTCTATCCTTTGAAAATTATCTATGTGACCAGTTTTGGTTTCCGATACACAACTGCTGGTTTGCAGTATCCCTTGGACCTTCACTTTGACGATGAAACACAGTAAATGCATCGGAATTAAATACATAAGTCACAGTGCCGACTTACTACAAGACGACTGACTTTTCTCAGTGTCTATAGTTTGAGCCTTTCCTGTGTTACCAGTTTTAGATTCCGATGCTTCCCTTCAGGTTTACTGTATCACGTGGACCTTCACATTGACGATGAAACACAGAAATTGCAACGAAATTAAATACAAAAGGCACAATGCCGACTTACGTACAAGAGGAGTGACTTTTCTTAGTGTCTATGTTTTGAGCCTCTTCCATGTCACCAGTTTTGGTTTCCGATACACAACTGCTGGTTTACTGTATCCCTTGGACCTTCACATTGACGATGAAACACAGAAATTGCATCGGAATTAAGCACAAAAGGCACAATTCCGACTTAAGTACAAGAAGACTCATTTTTCTTAGTGTCTATGATTCGAGCCTTTCCTGTGTCACCAGTTTTGTATTCCGATGCACATTTGCTGGTTTACTGTATCCCTTGGACCTTCACATTGACGATGAAATACAGTAATTGTATCGGAATTATATACAAAGGTCACAATGCCGCCTTAAGTACAAGAAGACTGAATTTTCTTAGTGTATATGTTTTGAACCCTCCTTGTGAGACCAGTTTTGGATTCCGATGCTTACGTCAGTTTTACTGTATCCCTTGGACCTTCACATTGACAATGAAACACAGAAATTGCATGGGAATAAAATACAAAAGGCACAATGCCGACGTAAGTACAAGAAGGCTGAGTCTTGTTATTGTCTATGCTTTGATCCTTTCCTGTGTCATCAGTTTTAGATTCCGATTTTTCACTTCAGGTTTGCTGTATCCCTTGGACCTACTCATTGCCGATGAAACACAGAAACTTCATCGTAATTTAATACAAAAGACACATTCCCGACTTACGTTCAATAAGACTGACATTTCTTAGTGTGTATATTTTGAGCGTTTTCTATGTCACCAGTTTTGGATTCCGAAGCACAATTGCTGGTTTACTGCATCTCGTGGACCTTCAAACTGACGATTAAACACAGTAAATGCATCGGAATTAAATACAAAAGGCACAATGACGCTTTAAGTACAAGAAGACTGACGTTTCTCAGTGGCTACGTTTTGAACTTCCCCTGTGAGATCAGTTTTCGATTCCGATGTTTCACTTCAGATTTACTGTGTCCCTTTTACCTTCCCATTGACGAAGAAACACAGTAATTGCATCGGAATTAAATTCAAAAGGCACAATGCCGACCCAAAGTACAAGACACTGACTATTCTTAGTGTCTATGTTTTGAGCCCGTCCTGTGAGACCAGTTTTACATTCCGATGCGTCACCTGAGGATTTCAGGATCCCTTGGACCGTCACATTGACGATGAAACACAGAAATAGCATCGGAAATTAATACACAAGGCACAATGCCGACTTAAGTTCTAGAAGACTGTGTCTTCTTACTGTCTATGATTTGTGCCTTCCCTGTGAGACCAGTCTTAGTATCCGATACTTCACTTCAGGTTTTCTGTATCCCTTGGGATTTCACATTGGTGATGTAACTCAGTAAATGCATCGGAATAAAATATAAAATGCACAATACCGACTTAAGTACAAGAAGACTAACTTTTCTTAGTGTCTATGTTTCGAACCTGTAATGTGTCGTCAGTTTTAGATTCCAATTCACAACTGCACGTTTACTGTATCCCTTGGACCTTCACACTGACGATGAAACACAGAAATTGCACCGGAATTAAATACAAAAGGCACAATGCCGCCTTAAGTACAAGAAGACTGAATTTTCTAAGTGTCTATTTTTTGAACCTTCCTTGTGAGACCAGTTTTAGATTACGATGCTTCTAGTCAGGTTTAATGTATCCCTTGGACCTTCACATTGACGGTGAAATACAGTAATTGTATCGGAAGTAAATACAAATGGCAAAATGCCGACTTAAGTAAAAGAAGCTGAGTCTTCTTACTGTCTATGCTTTGAGCCTTTCCTGTGTCATCAGTTTTAGTTTCCGATGCTTCACTTCAGGTTTACTGTATCCCTTGGACCTACACATTGCCGATGAAACACAGAAATTGCATCGTAATTAAATACAAAAGGCACAATGCAGACTTAAGATCAAGAAGACTGGCTTTTGTTAGTTTATATGTTTTGAGCCTTTTCTATGTCACCAGTTGTGGATTCCGATGCACCACTGATGGTTTACTCTATCTCTTGGACCTTCACATTGACGATGATACACTATAATTGCATCGGAATTAAACACAAAATGCTCAATGCCGACTTAAAGTACAAGACACTGACTTATCTTAGTGTCTATGTTTTGAGCCCATCCTGTGAGTCCAGTTTTAGATTCCAATGCTTCACTTCAGGATTACAGTATCCCTTGGCCTTTACATTGACGATGAAACACAGAAATTGCATCGGAATTAAATACAAAAGGCACAATGCCGACTTAAGTACAAGAGGACTGAGTCTTCTTATTTTCTATGTTTTGAGACTTCACTGTGAGACCAGTTTTAGCTTCCGATGCTTCACTTGAGGTTTACTGTATCCGTTGGACTTTCATTTTGTCGATGAAACACAAGTATTGCATCGGAATTAAATACAAAAGGCATGATGCTGACATAAGTACAAGACGTCTGACCTTTCTTAGTGTCTACGTATTGCGCCTTACCTGTGAGACCAAATTTAGATGCGGATGCTTCATTTCATGTTTACGTTATCCCTTGGACCTTCACTATGACGATGAAACACAGTAATTGCATCGGAATTAAATACAAAGGGCACAATGCCGACTTATGTACATGAAGACTGAGTCTTATTACCGTCTATGTTTTGAGCCTTTCCTGTGAGACCAGTTTTAGATTCTGATACTTCACTTCAGGTTTACTGTATCACTTGGGCATCACATTGACGATGAAACACAGAAATTGCATCGGAAGTAATTACAAAAGGCACAATGCCGACTTATGTACATGAAGACTCACTTTTCTTAGTATCTATGTTCCGAACCATTCCTGTGTCACCAGTTTAGGATTCCGATGCACAATTGCAGGTTTAATGTATCCCTTGGACCTTCACATTGACGATGAAACACAGAAATTGCATCGGAATTGAATACAAAAGGCACAATGCCGCCTTAAGTACCAGAAGGCTGAATTTTCTTAGTGTATAGGATTTGAACCTTCCTTGTGAGACAAGTTTTAGATTCTGATGCTTCACATCAGGTTTACTGTATCCCTTGGACCTTCACATTGACGATGAATCACAGAAATTACGTCAGAACAAAATACAAAAGGCACAATGCCGACTTCAGAACTAGAAGGCTGAGTCTTCTTACTGTCTATGCCTTGAGCCTTTCCTGTGTCTTCAGTTTTAGATTCCGATGCTTCAATTCAGGTTTACTGTATCCCTTGGACCTACACATTGACGATGAAAGAGAAAAATTGCATCGAAATTAAATACAAAAGGCAAAATGATGACTTCAGTTCAAGAAGACTGACTTTTCCTAGTGTCTATGTTTTGAGCCTTATCTATGTCACCAGGTTTTGGTTTCCGATACACAACTGCTGGTTTACTGTATCCCTTGGACCTTTACATTGACGATGAAACATAGTCATCGCATCGTAATTAAATACAAAAGGCACCATGCCGCTTTAAGTACAAGAAGACTGACTTTTCTTAGTGTCTATGTTTTGACCCTTCTCTGTGAGACCGGTTTTAAATTAAGATGCTTCACGTGAGGTTTACTGTATCTCTTGGACCTTTACATTGACGATGAAACACAGAAATTGCATCGGAATTAAATACAATAGGCACAATGCCGGCTTATGTACAAGACGACTGAGTATTCTTACCATCTATGTTTTGAGCATTTCCTGAGAGACCAGTTTTAGATTCCGATGCTTCATTTCATGTTTACTGTATCCCTTGGACATTCACATTGACGATAAAACACAGAAATAGCATCGGAATTAAATACTGAAGGCAAAACTCCGACTTAAATACAAGAAGACTGAATTATCTTAGTGTCTGTGATTTGAGCCTTACCTGTGGGACCTGTTTTACATTCTGATGCTTCACATCGGGTTTAATGTATCCATTGGACCTTCACATTTACGATGCAACACAGTAATTGCATCGTAATTAAATACAAAAGAAACAATGCCGACTTAAGTTCTAGAAGGCAGACTTTTTTTAGTTTATATGTTTTGAGCCTTTTCTATGTCACCAGTTTTGGGTTCCGATGCACAACTGCTGGTTTACTGTATCTCTTGGACCTTCACAATGACGATGAAACACAGTAATTGCATCGACATTTAACACAAAAGGCTCAATGCCGACTTAAAAAACAAGACACTGACGTTCTTAGTGTGTGTGATTTGAGCCTATCCTGTGAGACCAGTTTTAGATTCCGATGCTTCACTTCAGGATTACAGTATCCCTTGGACCTTCACATTGACGATGAATCACAGAAATTGCATCGGAATTAAATACACAAGGCACAATGCCGTCTTGAGTTCTAGAAGACTGTGTCATCTTACTGTCTATGATTTGTGCCTTCCCTGTGCGACCAGTTTCAGAATCCGATGCTACCCTTCAGGTTTTCTGTATCCCTTGGGCCTTCACATTGACGATGTAACACAGTAATTGCATCGTAATAAAATACAAAAGGCACAATGGTGACTTAAGTACAAGAAGCCTGACTTTTCTTAGTGTCTTTGATTAAACCTCTCCCGTGTCACCAGTTTAAGATTCCGATGCTTCACTTTAGGTTTACTGTATCCCTTGGACCTTCAATTTGTCGATGGAACACAGAAATTGCATCGAAATTAAATAGAAAAGGCACAATGCAGACTTAAGAACAAGAAGACTGACTTTTGTTAGTTTATACGTTTTGAGCCTTTTCTATGTCACCAGTTGTGGATTCTGATGCACAACTGATGGTTTACTCTCTCTCTTCGACCTTCACATTGACGATGAAACACAGTAATTGCATCGGAATTAAACTCAAAATGATCAATGCCGACTTAAAGTACAAGACACTGACTTATCTTAGTGTCTATCTTTTTAGCCTATCCTGTGAGTCCAGTTTTAAATTCCAATGCTTCACTTCAGGACTACAGTATCCCTTGGACCTACACATTGACGATGATACACAGAAATTGCATCGGAAATAAATACAAAACGCACAATGCCGACATAAGTACAAGAGGACTGAGTCTTCTTATTGGCTATGTTTTGAGACTTCACTGTGAGACCAGTTTTAGATTCGGATGCTTCACTTCATGTTTACTGTATCACTTGGACCTTCACTTTGACGATGAAACACAGTAATTGCATCGGAATTAAATACAAAGTGCACAATGCCGACATAAGTACAAGAAGAGTGAGTCTCCTGAACGTCTATGTTTTGAGCCTTTCCTGTAAGACCATTTTTAGATTCTGATGCTTCACTTCAGGTTTACTGTATCCTTTCGACCTTCACATTGACGATGAAACACAGACATTGCATCGGAATTAATTACAAAAGGCACAAAGCCGACTTAAGTACATCAAGACTCACTTTTCTTAGTGTCTATGTTTCGAGCCTTTCCTGTGTCACCAATTTTGGATTCCGACGCACAACTGCATCTTTACTGTATCCCTTGGACCTTCACATTGACGATTAAACACAGAAATTGCATCGGAATTAAATACAAAGGGCACAATGCCGACTTAAGAACTAGAAGACTGTGTTTTCTTACCGTCTCTGATTTGTGCCTTCTCTGTGAGAGCAGTTTTAGAATCCGAAGATTCACTTCAGGTCTTCTGTATACCTTGGACCTTCACATTGTCGATGTAACACAGTAATTGCATCGGAATTAAATACAAAAGGCACAATACCCTCCTAAATAATTGAAGACTGAGTTTTCGTAGTGTCTATGTATCAAACCTGTCCTGTGTCACCAGTTTTAGATTCCGATGCATCACTTCAGGTTTACTGTATCCATTGGACCTTCTCTTTGACGATGAAACACAGTAATTGCATCGGAATTTAATACAAAAGGCACAATGCCGCCTTAAGTGCAAGAAGAACGACTTTTCTTAGTGTCTATGTTTTGAGGCTCCCCTGTGAGACCAGTGTTAGATTCTGATGCTTCACTTCAGGTTTACTGTGTCCCTTGGACCTTCACATTGTTGATCAAACACAGAAATTACATCAGAATTAAATACAAAAGGCACAATGCCGACTTAAGTACTAGAAGAATGTGTCTTCTTACTGACTATGATTAGTGCCTTCCCTGTGAGACCAGTTTTAGATTCCGATGCTTTACTTCAGGTGTACTGTATCCTTTGGATCTTCACATTGTCGATGCAACACAGTAATTGCATCGTAATTAAATAATAACGGCACAATGCCGACTTAAGTACAAGAAGCCTGTCTTTTCTTAGTGTCTATGTTTTAGGCTTTCCTGTGAAACCAGTTTTAGATCCCGATGCTTCACTTCAGGTTTACTGTATCCCTCGGACCTTCACATTGACGATGAAACACAGAAATTGCATCGGAAATAAATACAAAAGGCACAATGCCGACTTAAGTTCAAGAAGACTAACTTTTCTTATTGTCTATGTTTTGAGCCATTTCTATGTCACCAGTTTTGGATTCCGATGCACAATTGCTGGTTTACTGTATCCCTTGGACCTTTACATACACCATGAAACACAGTAATTGCATCGGAATTAAGTACAAAAGTCACAATGCCGCCTTAAGTACAAGAAAACTGAGTTTTCTTAGTGTCTATATTTTGAACCTCCCCTGTGAGACCAGGTTTAGATTCCGATTCTTCACTTCAGATTTACTGTGTCCCTGGGACCTTCACATTGACGAAGGAACACAGTAATTGCATCGGAACTAAATTCAAAAGGCACAATGCCGTCCTAAAATATAAGAACCTGACTTTCATAGTGTCTATGATTTGAGCCTACCCTGTGAACCAGTTTTAGATTCCGATGCTTCACTTCAGGATTACAGTATCCCTTGGACCTTCACATTGACGATGAATCACTGAAATTGCATCGGAATTAAATACACAAGGCACAATGCCGACTTGAGTTCTAGAAGACTGTGTCCTCTTACTGACAATGAGTTGTGCCTTCCCTGTGAGACAAGTTTCAGAATCCGATGCTTCACTTCAGGTTTTCTGTATCCCTTGGACCTTCACATTGGCGATGTAACACAGTAATTGCATCGGAATTAAATACAAAAGGTACAATACCGACTTAAATACCAGAAGATTGACTTTTGTTTGTGTCTATGTTACGAACCTGTCCTGTGTCTCCAGTTTTAGATTCCGATTCACAACTGCCAGCTTACTGTATCCCTTGGACCTTCACATTAACGATGAAACACAGCAATTGCATCGGAATTAAATGCAAAAGGCACAATGCCGACTTAAGTACAAGAGGACTGAGTCTTCTTACTGGCTATGATTTGAGACTTCACTGTGAGACCAATCTTAGATTCGGATGCTTCACTTCATGTTTACTGTATCACTTGGACCTTCACTTTGACGATGAAACACAGTAATTGCATCGGAATTAAATACAAAGTCCACAATGCCGACATAAGTACAAGAAGAGTGAGTCTCCTGAACGTCTATGTTTTGAGCCTCTCCTGTGAGACCATTTTTAGATTTTGATGCTTCACTTCAGGTTTACTGTATCCTTTCGACCTTCACATTGACGATGAAACACAGACATTGCATCGGAATTAATTACAATAGGCACAAAGCAGACTTAAGTACATCAAGACTCACTTTTCTTAGTGTCTATGTTTCGAGCCTTTCCTGTGTCACCAATTTTGGATTCCGATGCACAACTGCATCTTTACTGTATCCCTTGGACCTTCACATTGACAATTAAACACAGAAATTGCATCGGAATTAAATACAAAGGGCACATTGCCGACTTAGGAACTAGAAGACTGTGTTTTCTTACCGTCTCTGATTTGTGCCTTCCCTGTGAGAGCAGTTTTAGAATCCGAGGATTCACTTCAGGTCTTCTGTATACCTTGGACCTTCACATTGTCGATGTAACACAGTAATTGCATCGGAATTAAATACAAAAGGCACAATACCGTCCTAAATAATTGAAGACTGAGTTTTCTTAGTGTCTATGTATCGAACCTGTCCTGTGTCACCAGTTTTAGATTCCGATGCATCACTTTAGGTTTACTGTATCCATTGGACCTTCTCTTTGACGATGAAACACAGTAATTGCATCGTAATTTAATACAAAAGGCACAATGCCGCCTTAAGTGCAAGAAGACCGACTTTTCTTAGTGTCTATGTTTTGAACCTCCCCTGTCAGGCCAGTGTTAGATTCCGATGCTTCACTTCAGGTTTACTGTGTCCCTTGGACCTTCACGTTGTTGATCAAACACAGAAATTACATCAGAATCAAATACAAAAGGCACAATGCCGACTTAAGTACTAGAAGAATGTGTCTTCTTACTGACTATGATTAGTGCCTTCCCTGTGAGACAAGTTTCAGAATCCGATGCTTCACTTCAGGTTTTCTGTATCCCTTGGATCTTCACATTGTCGATGCAACACAGTAATTGCATCGTAATTAAATAATAACGGCACAATGCCGACATAAGTACAAGAAGCCTGTCTTTTCTTAGTGTCTATGTTTTAGGCTTTCCTGTGAAACCAGTTTAGGATCCCGATGCTTCACTTCAGGTTTACTGTATCCCTCGGACCTTCACATTGACGATGAAACACAGAAATTGCATCAGAAATAAATACAAAAGGCACAATGCCGACTTAAGTTCTAGAAGACTGTGTCTTATTACTGTCTATGATCTGTGCCTTCCCTGTGACACCAGTTTTAGAATCCGATGTTTCTCTTCAGTTTTGCTGTTTCCCTTGGACCTTCACATTGACGATGTAACACAGTGATTGCAACGGAATTAAATACAAAAGGCACAACACAGACTTAAGAACAAGAAGACTAACTTTTCTTCGTGGCTATGTTTCGAACCTGTCCTCTGTCACCAGTTTTAGATTCCGATTCACAACTGCAGGTTACTGAATCCCTTGGACTTTCACATTAACGACGAAACACAGAAATTGCATGGGAATTAAATACACAAGGTACAATACCGACTTAAGTTCTAGAAGACTGTGTCTTATTAGTGTCTATGATTTGTGCCTTCCGTGTGAGACCAGTTTTAGATTCCGATGCTTCACCTCAGGTGTACTGTATCGCTTGGTCCTTCATATTGACGATGCAACACAGTAATTGCATCGTAATTAAGATACAAAGGGCACAATGCCGACTTAAGTACAAGAAGCCTGACATTTCTTAGTGTCTATGTTTAAACCTTTCCTGTGTCACCAGTTTTAGATTCCGACGCTTCACTTTAGGTTTACTGTATCGCTTGGACTTCACTTTGACGATGAAACACAGAAATTGCATCGAAATTAAATACAAAATGGCACAATGCTGACTTAAGTTCAAGAAGACTGACTTTTGTTAGTTTCTATGCTTTGTGCCTTTTCTATGTCACCGGTTTTGGATTCCGATGCACAACTCCCGGTTTATTATTTCACTTGGACCTTCACACTGACGATGAAACACAGTAATCGCATCGGAATTAAATACAAAAAGCACAATGCCGACATAAGTACAAGACGACCGACTTTTCTTAGTGTCTATGTTTTGAACCTCCCCTGTGAGACCAGTTTTAAATTCCGATGCTTGACTTCAGGGTTACTGTGTCCCTTGGACCTTTACATTGACGATGAAACACAGAAATTGCATTGGAATTAAATACAAGAAGCACAATGCCGACTTAAGTACAAGAAGACTCACTTGTCTTAGTGTCTATGTTTGAGCCGTTCCTGTGTCACCAGTTTTGGATTCCGATGCACAATTGTTGGTTTACTGTATCCCTTGTACCTTCACACTGACGATGAAATATAGTAATTGCATCGGAATTAAATATAAAAAGGCTCAATGCCGACTTAAAGTACAAGACACTGACTTATCATAGTGTCTATGTTTTGAGCCTATCCTGTGAGTCCAGTTTTAGATTGCAATGCTTCACTTCACGATTCTTACTGTCTATGATACGTGCCTTCCCCGTGAGACCAGTTTTAGAATCCGATTCTTCTCTTCAGGTTTGCTGTATCCCTTGGTCCTTCACATTGACGATGAAACAAAGAAATTGCATCGGAATTAAATACAAAAGGCACAATGCCGACTTAAGAACAAGAGGACCGAGTCTTCTTACTGGCTATGTTTTGAGACTTCACTGTGAGACCAGTTTTAGATTCCGATGCATCACTTCAGGTTTACTGTATCCCTTGGACCTTCATATTGTCGATGAAACACATATATTGCATCGGAATTAAATACAAAAGGCACAATGCCGACATAAGTACAAGATGACTGACTTTTCTTAGTGTCTATGTATTGAGCCTTACCTGTGAGACCAGTTTTAGATTCGGATGCTTCACGTCAGGTTTACTGTATCCCTTGGACCGTCACATTGACGATGAAACATAGAAATTGCATCAGAATAAAATTCAAAATGCACAATGCCGACTTATGTACAAGAAGGCAGCGTCTTCTTACTGTCTATGATTTGAGCCTTTCCTGTGTCTTCAGTTTTAGATTCCGATGCTTCAATTCAGGTCTACTGTATCCGTTGGACCTACACATTGACAATGAAACACAGAAATTGCATCGGAATTAATTACAAAAGTAACAATGCCGACTTAAGTACAAGAAGACTCACTTTTCTTAGTGTCTATGTTTCGAGCCATTCCTGTGTCACCAGTTTTGGATTCCGATGCACAATTCCTGGTTTACTGTAACCCTTGGACCTTCAGATTGACGATGAAACACAGTAATTGCATCGGAATTAAATACACAAGGTACAATACCGACTTAAGTTCTAGAAGACTGTGTCTTATTAGTGTCTATGATTTGTGCCTTCCGTGTGAGACTAGTTTTAGATTCCGATGCTTCACCTCAGGTGTACTGTATCGCTTGGCCCTTCATATTGACGATGCAACACAGTAATTGCATCGTAATTAAGATACAAAGGGCACAATGCCGACTTAAGTACAAGAAGCCTGACATTTCTTGGTGTCTATGTTTAAACCTTTCCTGTGTCACCAGTTTTAGATTCCGACGCTTTACTTTAGGTTTACTGTATCGCTTGGACTTCACTTTGACGATGAAACACAGAAATTGCATCGAAATTAAATACAAAATGGCACAATGCAGACTTAAGTTCAAGAAGACTCACTTGTCTTAGTGTCTATGTTTGAGCCTTTCCTGTGTCACCAGTTTTGGATTCCGATGCACAATTGCTGGTTTACTGTGTCCGTTGGACCATCACATTGACGATGAAACACAGTAATTGCATCGGAATTAAATACACAAGGCACAATGCCGACTTACGTTCTAGAAGACTGTGTCTTATTACTGTCAATGATTTGTGCCTTCCCTGTGAGACCAGTTTTAGAATCCGATGCTTCTCTTCAGGTTTGCTGTATCCCTTAGACCTTCACATTGACGATGAAACACAGAAATTGCATCGAAATTAAATACAAAATGGCACAATGCAGACTTAAGTTCAAGAAGACTCACTTGTCTTAGTGTCTATGTTTGAGCCTTTCCTGTGTCACCAGTTTTGGATTCCGATGCACAATTGCTGGTTTACTGTGTCCGTTGGACCATCACATTGACGATGAAACACAGTAATTGCATCGGAATTAAATACACAAGGCACAATGCCGACTTACGTTCTAGAAGACTGTGTCTTATTACTGTCAATGATTTGTGCCTTCCCTGTGAGACCAGTTTTAGAATCCGATGTTTCTCTTCAGTTTTGCTGTTTCCCTTGGACCTTCACATTGACGATGTAACACAGTAATTGCAACGGAATTAAATACAAAAGGCACAACACAGACTTAAGAACAAGAAGACTAACTTTTCTTATTGGCTATGTTTCGGACCTGTCCTCTGTCACCAGTTTTAGATTCCGATTCACAACTGCAGGCTTACTGTATCCCTTGGACCTTCGCATTAACGATGAAACACAGAAGTTGCATCGGAATTAAATAGAAAAGGCACAATGAGGACTTAAGTACAAGAGGACTGAGTCTTTTTGCTGGCTATGTTTTGAGCCTTCACTGTGAGCCAGTTTTAGGTTCCAATGCTTCACTTCAGGTTTACTGTATACCTTGGAACTTCACATTGACGATGAAACACAGAAATTGCATCGGCATTAATTACAAAAGTCACAATGCCGACTTAAGTACAAGAAGACTCACTTGTCTTAGTGTCTATGTTTGAGCCTTTCCTGTGTCACCAGTTTTGGATTCCGATGCACATTTGTTGGTTTACTGTATCCCTTGGACCTTTACACTGACGATGAAACACAGTAATTGCATCGGAATTAAATACAAAAGGCTCAATGCCGACTTAAAGTACAAGACCTTAACTTATCATAGTGTCTATGTTTTGAGCCTAGCCTGTGAGTCCAGTTTTAGATTGCAATGCTTCACTTCACGATTCTTACTGTCTATGATACGTGCCTTCCCCGTGAGACCAGTTTTAGAATCCGATTCTTCTCTTCAGGTTTGCTGTATCCCTTGGTCCTTCACATTGACGATGAAACAAAGAAATTGCATCGGAATTAAATACAAAAGGCACAATGCCGACTTAAGAACAAGAGGACCGAGTCTTCTTACTGGCTATGTATTGAGACTTCACTGTGAGACCAGTTTTAGATTCCGATGCATCACTTCAGGTTTACTGTATCCCTTGGACCTTCATATTGTCGATGAAACACATATATTGCATCAGAATTAAATACAAAAGGCACAATGTTGACATAAGTACAAGACGACTGACTTTTCATAGTGTCTATGTATTGAGCCTTACCTGTAAGACCAGTTTTAGATTCGGATGCTTCACATCAGGTTTACTGTATCGCTTAGACCTTCGCATTGACGATGTAACACAGTAATTGCATCGGAATTAAATACAAAATGCACAATACCGACTTAAGTACAAGAAGACTGACTTTTCGTAATGTCTATGTTTTGAACCTGTCCTGTGTCACCAGTTTTAGATTCCGATTCACAACTGCTTGCTTACTGTATCCCTTGCACCTTCACATTAACGATGAAACACAGGAATTGCATCGGAATGAAATAAAAAGGCACAATGCCGACTTGAGTACAAGAGTACTGAGTCTTTTTACTGGCTATGTTTTGAGCCTTCACCTAGAGCCAGTTCTAGGTTCCGATGCTTCACCTTAGGTTTACTGTATCCCTTGGAACTTCACATTGGTGATGAAACACAGAAATTGCATCGGAATTAATTACAAAAATTACAATGCCGACTTAATTACAAGAAGACTCACTTGTCTTGGTGTCTATGTTCGAGCCTTTCCTGTGTCACCAGTTTTGGATTCCGATGCACAATTGCTGGTTTACTGTATCCCTTGGACCTTCACATTGACGATGAAGCACAGTAATTGCATCGGAATTAAATACAGAGGGCACAATGCCGACTTAAAGTACAAGACACTGACTTTCCTTAGTGACTATGATTTGAGCCTTTCATGTGAAACCAGTTGTAGAAACCGATGCTTCACTTTAGGTTTACAACATCCCTCGGACCTTCACTTTGACGATGAAAAGCAACAATTGCATCGGAATTAAAGAGCAAAAGGCACAATGCCGACTCAAGTACAAGAAGACTGACTTTTCTTAGTGTCAATTTTAGAACCTTCCCTGTGAGACCAGTTTTAGATTCCGATGCTTCACTTCTGGTTTACTGTATCCCTTGGACCTTCACATTGACGATGAAACACAGTAATTGCATCGGAATTAAATACAAAAGGCACAATGCGACTTAAAGTATGTAATATCTCTTTATATTCGATGAATTATTCTGATACGATTATACCCGTGAATGAGGTTTACTAATTTTATATCTTCATACTCGAAGAATCCATGCAAAAAGTAGCTCATACATAAGCTATGCCATGAGCGCATAAGTATTCCTTGTAGTACTCTCTCTGGTGGTTGTTAGAAAAGAAAAGGATGATACGAAAAATTACAGTGGCGCCAGTGTGACAGGACTCTCTTGGATTGTTATATAATATATGTATTTTTTTGTATCATGAAAACCAACGAGAACGAGAGGTAACTAATCTGAAGAGAGATTCGGTGCCCATAGTAAAAGATTGCTGATACCAAGAAACGATTTCAACTATTGGACAACACCGAGACTACAGAACAAGGCCAGAGAAATCTAATTTTTTTTCTCCTATAGTTAAAATAGTTTGAAATCAATTTAGAAAGAACTTTTTTCCAGATAGTTGTTAGATTGTAGAACTGTATATTGTGTGATTTTCGTATCTGGACATCGAACTTTATACCATCTGTGAAGTAATTTGAAAGTTAAGTGTGTCTACGACAGTAAATTTGAAACTGTATTTAGTGATTTGAACCTGATATTGACAGTTATTTAATGGTATTGATTAGAGCGGTGTCAGTTATTTGATGGTATTGACTAGAGCGGCATTTAAAATGTCATTGAACCAGCAACGAGAAGTGCAACAGCGTTCAGCTTTTTGCGCAGGAGCAGAGGCCACGGATAGCAATTCTGAGACTGTTGTGGCTAGCGGTAGCAATATAAATAATCCCGCTGGTTCAGAAAACATTCATACAACAGCTGATCAGACTGTTGTTGACACATTAGTTGTTATTATGCAACAGTTGTCTCTATTAGCCGAAGGCCAAGCAGAGGTAAAACGAGACTTATCCGTTATACAAAATGAATTCAAAAATCAACTAGCCGAAAATCAAACAGAATTACAAAATCAGTTAAGAGCAACCTTTACCGAATTAGATCAGACATTAAATACCCAGACACAGGAAATAAAGGAACAGGCAGAAAGGACCGAACAGAATCTTATTGCTCGAATTGTGCAGGTCCGCCAACAATGCCAAGAAAACAATAGTAAATTAAAAGCGGAACTAACCGAATATGTATCCGTCAAAATTGACACGATACAAAAACAAGTAGAACTGTTTCCTCAAGTAATACAAGCTCAAAAGGACATACAGTGTACCGTAGCTATGATACCAGAAATAACAGTATCCCAAGATAATCTTAAGAAGCAATTTGACGAAGTGAAGGAAAAACAGACGACAGTGGAACATAGAATGAATGTACTTGCGGGAAAGTTTTCAGAAATGACATTAGAGCGGCAAAATTTTCCTTCGGAAACGATAGAAGAAACTGTGAAAGTAGCTTTACAGTCAATTTCGGAGTGTTCCGAGGAGAATTTTTTCAACAAAGGGTTAAAGGAAGTTCGTGAACAACTTGGCGAAGAATTCTCGCATTGGAAAGAAAATATCGAAAGATCACTAAATCTCCCGCAGCAGGATTTAGAAACAGCGAGAAGTAGGAAACAAAACTCTCAATCTGCGCGTGACATTCCGTCCACGTCAAGATCCGATGTAGACAGAACTGGAACGTCGCAAGTTAGTTTCGATATAAAGGATAGCCATAGGGAAAAGTACGAACTGGATGATTTTTGGAATCGTAGTAGCCTTGAGGAGAAGATGATTAAACAGAGACAATTTCAAATCTTTAACCCTGACAAAAAGAATGTTCATCCTGTAGTCTTTATTCGAAGTTTCAGAGGTCTATTTCCACGATCTTGGACAGAATGGCAAAAGATTAGTTTTGTATCTGGATATATACAAGGAACAGGAGCATTGTGGGCATCCGAACAAACACCTTCTTGTAGATGTTACAAAGAATTTGAGCAGGCTTTTCTAGTAAAATATTGGTCTGCTGGAGTACAAGAAAGACTTAGGCAGGAGGTATTATATCCTGAGCCTTTCTCATTTTCTAGAGGATCTCTAAAGAGATATTTTGAGAAATACATTAATAAATCTTTGTATTGGGATGTACCGATTCCTTTGCCGGATATACTTAGAATACTCAAGACCAGACTACCCACCAGTATAAGGAATCAGCTGCTGTATATAAATGATAAGGATATAGACTTATTATGACTACGCTTGATCATATTGATATAATTGAGGAGGACAATAAAAGGGCAAGACAAATGTCATATGAAAGAAGAGTAATAGAAGCGAATTAGAGCTGCAACTCGAATGGGAATGGCGGTAATGGTAGCAGTAACAACAATCATAACCAACTACACTCTTCGAGGAGACTTAGAAATGGACAAAATGCAAACAATAATTATTACCATAAAGGAAACTTTAGTAATGGTGCAGCGAGGGGCTATTTTAGGAACAATAGGAATTTTAATCGATATAATCCAATGTATGGCAACACAGGACAGTTCTACCAACACCAGCCGAACAACAACAACAATTACACGAATCAAGCAAGACAACATAGACAGAATTCACTACAACAACCGATAATCACTGAAGTAGCTGAAGAGACAAATACCAATCGGACCAATAATCAGTCAAACTAAACATGACTGCATCGTGCCCCGGAGGAGCGGTCAAGGGATCTGTTAGGGGCGAAACAGTAAAATTGCAATTGTTAAGATATAATGATGGTGAGCTGTTGACTGAAGAGTTAACAAAGGATTTAATAACGTGTCATAATGACAGATCGAGTGTTCTGGTATCGGAAGTATTTGTTGAAATGGAGGAAGTTCCAACGAATGTGATATTGGACACCGCCGCTTCTGCCAATGTCATCTCAGGCACTCTTTTTCGGAGAATTATTGGGAAGAAGAAGGTACCAATTTTGCCAGTACAGAACTGCAAAATCATCGGAGCTGTTGGAGCACGCTCTCCCGATGTCAAAATACAAACACAATTAGAGATGAAAATGGGAAATGTAGCAATAAAATGCACGTTCCTTGTAATGGAGCAGTTATTAGTGGACTGTATTCTTGGTATTTTGAGTATGCGGGACTACGATTGTCAGATTGATTTCTTGGAAGGAATAGTTAAATTTAAATTAAATGGAGAAGAGATAGGACTGAATTTAAATAGAAAGGAAACAGTGCATGAGAAATATTGTCGTGGTGCCATAATTCAATTAATTGACACTACAAATGGTCGTTGGAAAGAGCTTTCAAAGGATTTGATACAACAGGAGGACTTTAACCAAACAACAATGATAAAAGCTAGTGAATCAAATCAGCTTACTGGGGAACAAAGGCAGCAGCTTCATTATTTGTTAGAAGCATATGAAGAGATTTTTGGTGAGAAACCAGGAATTATTAAAGGGTATATTTGTCACCTACAAGTGAAGCCACATCAGACTTACTGTTACACGCACTATCCGATCCCCTGGCGTTTAAAACAATCCGTTAAAAGGGAGATAAATAGAATGTTAGAATGGAACTTGACTGAGCCATCAACTAGTCCCTTTTGTTCTCCGCTCTTAGTCGTCCCAAAACCTGGAGGTAACGTTAGATTAGTTATGGATGTGAGAGAGATTAATAAAATAATAGTACCTGTAAGAACTCATCCTGAAAATATAGATGAATTAATTCAAAACTTCCAGGATGTTTCATACTTAACTAGCATTTATCTATGCTGGGAGAAGTTACCAATTTAGAGTTGTCCCGTTCGGACTTAATATTAGTGCCGGAATATTTATTTCAACGTTGGATTATGTTCTTGGACCAGAATTGCGTAGTCGTATAACTGTGTTTGTTGACGACTTATTAATAGCCACGAAAACATGGGAAGAGCATTTACATATTTTGGAAAGGATTTTTGCTGTTTTCAAGAAAACCGGAATTACAGTAAACTTACAAAAGTCTCATTTTGCTTTACCACAAATTAAGTTCTTAGGACATATGATAGATGCAAAAGGTATCCTGCCTAGCGAGAAGAAGATAAGTGCAATTCGCAATTTTCCATCACCACGGAATAAAAGACAGCTGAAGGGATTTATAGGTATGACATCGTTCTTCCGTCGTTTCATAAAGACTCAAGCCATGAATTCTGAGGTATTAAACCGGCTTCTACGGAAGGATGTGCCATGGCAATGGACTGAAGAATGTGAACTAGCTTTTCGAGACATTAAAGGCCAACTCGTTTACGCATCCTTATTATATCACCCTGATATGAATTGTGAGTTCTGTCTGTCCATGGATTCATCTGATGTTGGATTAGGTGCTTGTCTCTTCCAAATAGGGAAAATAAAAGGGGTACCAACATTCTGTCCGATAGCATTTGCTAGTCGAGTGTTATCGCCCTGTGAAAGAGCTTATACGACCACAGAACTTGAAGCACTTGCGGTTATCTGGGCATTCAAGAAGTTTAGCTATTATTTATATGGTTCGAAAACGATTGTGTATTGTAACCATCAATCACTAACCTTTTTGCAAACATGTAAATTATTACATCCTAAACTGTCACGTTGGACAATGACACTACAACAGTACCAATTTAAAATTATTCATGTGTCTGGCAAAGAAAATATTATTGCGGATGCGCTGTCAAGATCCCCAGAAGGTTTAACGCCGGAAATAGAAACAGTAAATACTTCGGATTTTCCAGTATTACTGTTGCAGGACAATATCTACAAGTCTTATTATGTACATCTACGTAGAGATATGGGAAATTTACAACGAAAAGACCCTCGATGGAAGAAGATAATTCAGCTAAAGGAACAACAAAATTCAAGGGCTAGTTTAGATCATTATAAATTAGTAAATGGAGTATTATTCTTCAGATGTGGGAAGGACAACAATCCACGGTGGTGTGTATGTATCCCGAAGGAATATGAGGAAAAATTAATTTGGTTTACCCACTTATCATGGGGACATTTTGGTGTAATTAAATGTGCCAATAAAATAGGAGCATACTGTTATTTTCCGAATATTCGGAGAAAAGTGCACCAAACAATGCAAAACTGTTTACTCTGTCAAAAGGCAAAACCGGATAATAGAGGTAGTAGGCATGTTCTGCATTCAATTATTCCACGAGAGCCAAGGGCGTTAATTTCGTGTGATATCTGCGGCCCTCTCCCACGATCAAGAGGAGGAATCAAATTCATTGTTGGATTCTTTGACGTGTTTACAAAATATGTAAAACTGTATCCATTAACGTGTGCTACTGCCAGAGCTGTTGTAGTGAGATTAGTGCGTGACTATCTTCCGCATGTAGGTTTACCGAAATCCATAATTACAGATAATGCAGGAATTTTTACTGGATTTAAATGGCAGCAAGCACTAACACAACTTGGTATTCAACAAATTTTGACATCATGTTACCATCCACAAGGTAGTCCAATAGAACGAGTTTTTCGAGAATTAAACCGATTTATGCGTACATACTGTCACAGTAAACAAACATCATGGACTGATTATTTGTCAGAATTTGAACAAATATTTAATAATCTGACACATACCTCAACTAACTTTACTCCAACAGAGCTTATGCTTAGTCAGACTGAAAAGAACATCTGGATAAACCATCTGCCAAAGTATGAAGACCAGAATTTAAAATGGGTGGAAAAGATTCGACTCACACTTGTCAATTTAACTAAAAAGGCAATACAACGGAAATTGACATATGATAAACGGATTCACCGGATTCAGACGTTTCATCTTGGAGAAAAGGTTTTATTGAGGCGACACATCCATTCCTCGAAACTGATGAAGAACATAAAAAAATGGAATCTTATTTATACCGGACCATATGTTATTGTAAATATACCAAATCCTGGATCATACTTGTTGGCATATCCCGAATCGAAAAGGATAAAGGTATTAATCCCGCATAATGATATTAAGAGATTTAGTGAAGGATCGTAGATCTGTGATACCTAATATGGAGAAGAATTTAGTGTGGAATTTGGCTATGAGTCGAATGTGTAAATAAATATCATGAAGTTTATGTTGTCTAGAGGTTAAGAGACAGTGAGACTACTCCTGTGCTAGGTTAAGAGACAGTGAGATTACCCCTGTGATAGGTTAAGAGACAGTGAGATTACTCCTGTGATAGGTTAAGAGACAGTGAGATTACTCCTGTGATAGTTTAGCACAAAATTTTTAAGATAGGTAGAATAATTTGTTAATTACTAGTGTTTGTAAGTATGGACTATGAGCAGAAGCCACAGTGATATACAATGAAAGTGCATCTACATTTCCTCAAGACACAGCACTTATGTGAGAATTGCGTGTGAAACTTGAACAGTGTGGGATATGTAGGTAAATACGCTGTGTGTATGATGTGCGCTGTTCGCGCAAGAAAACAAATGAACTGTGAAATGAAGTAACAGTCGATAATGTCACTGTTGCAAACGATTGAAGAAACTCTCTGGTTGCGCGAGAGAAAATTATTATAATGTTTGGATTTTCATTATGGCTTCTATACCAGGAGAACTAATTTAAGAATTTTAATTAACATTTTAATAATAGCAGTTTGTGTGTTTCATATTACGGACATAATTGTTGAAATATATTTCCATAAATGTTCATAAGAGGATGAAGAAGATTCTACGAGTGGATGATTTGTTAAATGAACATACGTCATCATTAATGATATTTATTTGCAACTGGATCTATAAATCAATTAATTATAAGAATAATGAAAATTTTTCAAATTATTCCTTTTGTGGAGTCAGTGTCATATGCCTGTGTTTAAAATTTTTGATCAGGTGTAAACTTAAATTTTATCCATAATTTCGTAATTGAAAGCAAACCTCGGACTGATTCAATGCTCTACTTCCACCTGCACTATAACAAAACGAAGATTAGATTAAAATTTTTTTTTGAGAGGAATACATTCGATATGAGGTGCAACAAAATTTAATTGCCCACAGTCTATTTAGCAATGTTTTGGACAATCAGCAGTTGTAATGCAAAACAACTTTGCTATTGAGGACTACAATAAAAAATTCGCGATTGTCAGGACTGATGGATGTTCCAGTCTAGTACAGATGGAAGAATGTAGGGATCCACTCTGATTTTGAGTTCAACGATGAAATATGGTCTTCGCTGCCTTAATCCACTCTCTTCCAGGGATTTATTCAGTCAGAACCTTTTCTTATTCCACTTTAAACCTGTTTCATGTTCACGTACCTGACCATCTGTTCCTGAGATCTTCTTCCTGTTTCTACGGCACGTTACCAGCTTCTATCCTGTACCAAAAGCCATCGCCTGTCCTCCGTGCCGCGTCCACCAAACGCTGTACGTCGCCTACCCGGTGTCCGTACCCAGTGTTCCTGTTCCATCGACTTCACAACGAGATCGCCGGCTACATCGTCGAAAGCAGAATTTAGAAAATTTTTTTTTGAGCAATATTGTAATTTTTTTTTTTTTTTTTTGACTATGAGGCACTTTTCCTTCGATCTAATCTATAGAGCTTCTATATATTTCAAAATTACTGGATTTAGGCTTTCCTATCTTCTTTAATACCTGAGCTGGGGTCTGTTCTTCCGGGTTTTCCAGGGTTTCCCTGTGAAGGCCAGTTCCCAAATGGGTAGACCTTTTTCGTAATTACACCAATCTACATCTTCCCTGGTTATGTACTCGGGATGCGGGTATACCCCAGTACATGTAAAAGCTACAGCTTAGGTACTCCCGTAACTTATTGTCTTAAGATGTTACCCATACTCTCTACAGTAAAATTCTACTAATTCAAAATATTCCTCTTTTGAATAAACAACCCCAACAAATTTTTTCTGTTAGCTGGCAAAGTATATTATCATTAACTTTGCTCGCTGCGAGGGGCAATTGTAATATCTCTTTATATTCGATGAATTATTCTGATACAATTGTACCCTTGAATGAGGTTTACTAATTTTCTATCTTCATACTCGCAGAACCCATGCGAAAAGTAGCTCATACAATAGCTATGCCATGAGCGCATAAGTATTCTTTGTAGTACTCTCTCTGGTGGTTGTTAGAAAAAAAGAAAGGGGAGCTTCCGAGTTTGTCTTCGTGCCGATTAGCCTGAGCTTGGTTTGGAAGAACTGTAATCTGATTATTGAGATTTATGACAGAAGATAACTCAGACGAAACTATACGATTAAAAAGGAAATATATATAGATTGCTCCTTCAAATAAAAGGTGTGTATTGGAAATTTGAGAATTAATGACATTTATCGATATATTACGTAGTTGATAATCAGAAGGGAACATCCGAAAGACTGGATACGAACCTGCATTAAATAATCCTAGAGCTCCATTACTTCTTTGGAAGGCTAAACTTCTTCAAAGCCAAATATCCGCTTGATTTGAGGTTTCCCGACTGATTATACAACGCTCCCAAAATTACGAGGCATTTTCTTTGTACAGATTAGCAGACTGCCGCAAAGCACGAGCCTGCAGAGAAGAAGAATCATCGCCTGATTTCATTCTAACAAGTAAAATTTCAGAGTAATTTTGAGTGACTGAGCTATGACTGTGTTTCCTATCATGAAAGATTGATTGCTCGAACGAATTGACAGCTACAGAATTACGTAAAAAAGAAGGAAAAATTACAAGTACAAGACACTGACTTTTCTAAGTAACTATGATTTCAGCCTATCCTGTGAGACCAGTTTTAGATTCCGATGCTTCACTTCAGGTTACAGTATCCCTAGGACCTTCACATTGACGATACAACATAGTAACTGCATCGGACTTCAATACAAAAGACACAATGCCGACTTAAGTACAAGAGGACTGATTTCTTAGTGTCTATGTTTCGAACCTGTCCTGTGTCACCAGTTTTAGATTCTGATGCACGACTGCAGGTATTCTCTATCCCTTGGTCCTTCACTTTGACGATGAAACACAGTAACTTCATCGGATTTAAATACAAAGGGCTCAATGCAGACTTATGTACAAGAAGACTGAGTCTTCTTACCTCCTATGTTTTGAGCCTTTCCTGAGAGACCAGTTTTAGATTCCGATGCTGCACTTCAGGTTTACTGTATCCCTTGGGCCTTCACTTATACGATGAAACACAACAATTACATCGGAATTAAATACAAAAGGCACAATGCCGACTTAAGTACAAGAAGACTGAATTTTCTTAGTGTCTATGTTTTGAGCCTTTCCTGTGAGACCAGTTTTAGATTCTGATGCTTCACTTAAGGTTTACTGTATCCCTTGGACCTTCACATTGACGATGAAACACAGATATTGCATCGGAATTAAATACAAAAGGCACAATGCCGACATAAGTACTAGAAGGCTGTGTCTTCTTACTGTCTATTATTTGAGCCTTCTCTGTGAGCCCAGTTTTGGATTCCGATGCTTCACTTCAGGTTTACTGCATTCTTTGGACTTTCACATTGACGATGCAACACGGTTCTTGCATCGGAATTAAATCCAAAAGGCACAATGCCGACTTAAGTACAAGAAGACGGACTTTTCATAGTGTCTATGTTTAAGCCTTTCCTGTGTAACAAGTTTTAGATTCCGATGCACGACTGCAGGATTACTGTATACCTTGGACCTTCACTTTGACGATGACCCATAACAATTGCATCGGAATTTAATACAAAAGGCACAATGCCGACTTAAGTACAAGAAGACTGACCTCTCTTAGTGTCTATGTTTAAGCCTTTCCTGTGTCACCAGTTTAAGATTCCGATGCACGACTGCAGGTTTTCTGTACCCCTTGGACCTTCACTTTGACGATGAAACACAGTAACTTCATCGGAATTAAATACAAAGGGCTCAATGCAGACTTATGTACAAGATTACTGAGTTTTCTTACTGTCTATGTTTTGAGCCTTTCCTGAGAGACCAGTTTCAGATTCCGATGCTTCACTTCAGGTTTTCTGTATCCCTGGGACCTTCACATTGATGATGCAACGCAGTAATTGCGTCGGAACTAAATATATAAGGCACAATGCCGACTTAAGTACGAGAAGACTGACTTCTCTTAGTGTCTATGCTTCTAACCTGTCCTGTGTCACCACTTTTAGATTCCGATGCATAACTGCAGATTTACTGTATTCCTTGGACCTTCACATTGACGATGAAACACAGAAAATGCATCGGAATTAAATTCAAAAGGCACAATGCCGACTTAAGTACAAGAACATTGACCTTTCTTAGTGTCAATGTTTTGCGCCTTTCCTGTGATACCAGTTTTAGATTCCGATGCTTCACTTCGGGTTTACTGTATCCCTTGGACCTTCACATTGGTGATGAATTACAGAAATTGTATCGGAATGAAAAACAAAATGCACATTGCCGACTTAAGTACAAGAAGTCTGAGTCTTCATACCGTCCATGTTTTGAGAATTTCCTGTGAGACCACTTATAGATTCCGATTCTTCACATCAGGTTTACTGTATCCCTTTTACCTTCATATTGACATTGAAACACAGATATTGCATCGGAATTAAATATAAAAGGCACAATGCCGACTTAAGTGCAAGAAGAATGAGTTCTCTTACTGTCTATGCTTTGAGCCGTTCCTGTGTCACCAGATTTAGATTCCTATGCTTCACGTCAGATTTACTGTATCCCTTGGACCTTCACTTTCAGGATGGAACACAGAAATTGCTACGCAATTAAATACAGAATGTACATTGCCGACTAAAGTATAAGGAGACTGAGTCAACTTACCGCCTATGTTTTGAGCCTTTCCTGTTAGACTAGTTTTAGATTCGGATGCCTCACTTCAGGTTTACTGTCTCCCTTGGAACTTCACTTTGATTATGAAACACAAGAATTGCATCGGAATTAAATACAAAAGGCACCATGTCGACTTAAGTACAAGGACACAGAGTCTTCTTACTGTATCACATGGACCTTTACATTGACGATGCAACACAGTAATAGCATCGGAATTAAATACAAAAGGCTCAATGCCGACATAAGGACAAGACGACTGTCTTTTCTTAGTGTCTATGTATTGAGCGATTCCTGTGCGACCAGTTTTAGATTCGGATGCTTTACTTCATGTTTACTGTGTCCCTTGGTCCTACTCTTTGACGATGAAATACAAACATTGCATCTGAATTAAATACAAAAGGCACAATGCCGACTTAAGTACAAGAAGACTGAGTCTTCTTACTGTTTATGTTTTGAGCCTTCCCTGGGAGACCAGTTTTATATTCCGATGTTTCGCTTAAGGTTAACTGTATACCTTGGAACTTCACATTGACGATGAAACAGGTTATAGCATGGGAATTAAATACTAAAGGCACAATGCCGAAATAAGTGCAAGAAGACTGACTTTTCTTAGTGCCTATGTATTGAGCGATTCCTGTGAGACCAGTTATAGATTCCGATGTTTCATTTCAGGTTTACCGTCTCCCTTGGACCTTCACTTTGACTATGAAACACAAGAATTGCATCGGAATTAAGTACCAAATGCACAATGCGGACTTAAGTACAAGTGGACTGAGTCTTCTTACTGTCTATGCTTTGTGCCTTCCCTGTGAGACCAGTTATAGATTCCGAAGCTTTACGTCCGGTTTACTGTATCCCTTGGACCTTCACACTGATGTTGAGACACAGATATTGCAACGGAATTAAATACAAAAGGCACATAGCCGACTTAAGGACAAGAAGACTGAGTTCTCTTACTGTCTATGCTTTGAGCCTTTCCTGTGTGACCAGTTTTAGATTCCTATGCTTCACGTCAAGTTTACTGTATCCCTTGGACCTTCACTTTGACGATGAAACACAGAAATTGCATCGGAATTTAATACAAAGAGTACAACGCCGACGTAAGTACAAGGGGACTGAGTCTACTTACCGTCTATGTTTTGAGCCTTTCCTGTGAGACCAGTTTTAGATTCGGATGCTTCATTTCAGGTTTACTGTATCCCTTGGACCATCACACTGATGTTGTGACACAGATATTGCAACGGAATTAAATACAAAAGGCACAATGCCGACTTAAGGACAAGAGGACTGAGTTCTCTTACTGACTATGCCTTGAGCCTTTCCTTTGAGACCAGTTTTAGATTCCGATGCTTCTCGTCAGTTTTACTGTATCCCTTGGACCTTCATTTTGACGATGAAACACAAAAATTGCATCGGAATTAAATATAAAAGCCACAATGCGAACTTTAGTACAATAAGACTGACTTTTCTTAGTGGCTATGATTTGAGCCCTTCCTATGAGACCAGTTTTAGATTCCGATGGACAACTGCTGGTGTACTGTATCTCTTGGACATTCACATTGTCGATGAAACACAGTAATTGCAATGGAATTTAATACAAAAATCACAATGCCGACTTAAGTACAAGAAGACTGAATCTTCCTACCGTCTATGCTTTGGGCCTTTCCTGTGAGACCAGTATTAGATTCCGATTCTTTACTTCATGTTTACTGTATCCCTAGGACCTTTACATTGACGATGAAACACAAACATTGTATCGGAATTAAATACAAAAGGCACAATGCAGACTTAAGTACCAGACGACTGACTTTTCTTTGTGTTGTGTTTGAGCCTTTCCTGTGTGACCAGTTTTACATTCCGATGCTTCACTTGAGGTTTCTTGTATGCCTTGGACCTTCACTTTGACGATGATACACAAAAATTGCATTGGAATTAATTACAAAAGGCACAATGCCGACTTAAGTACAAGAAGACTGACTTTTCTTAGTGTCTATGTTTTGAGCCTTTCATGTGACACCAGTTTTAGATTCCGATGCACAACTGCTGGTTTACTGTATCCCTTGGACATTCACATTGTCGATGAACACAGTAACTGCAACGGAATTAAGTACAAAAGGCACAATGCCGACTTAAGTACAGGAAGACTGACTTCTCTCAGTGTCTATGATTCGAGCCTGTCCTGTGTCACCAGTTTTAGATTCCGATGCATAACTGCAGGTTTACTGTATCCCTTGGACCTTCTCGTTGACGATGAAACACAGAAATTGCATCGGAATTCGAAACGAAAGGCACAATGCCGACTTAAGTACAAGTAGGCTGAGTCTTCTTACCGTGTACGAATCAAACCTTTCCTGTGATACCAGTTATAGATTCCGATGCTTCACTTCAGGTTTAGTGTATCGCCTGGACCTTCACATTGACGATGAAACACCTAAATTGCATCGGAAGTAAATACAAAAGCCACAATGCCAACTTAAGTACCAGAAGACTGAATTTTCTTACCGTCTATGGTTTGAGCCTTTCATGTGTCACCAGTTTAAGATTCCGATGCTTCACTTCAGGTTTACTGTTGAAAGGTGGCTACACTGAGCCACTGGCGCCAGAGATTGCGCCAAAGAGTATTATTAAGCCGCCTCCACAGTGCTTGTCGAGGGCTCGTAGTAGACAGTGCCTATTAAGAACTCGTAGAAGTCAGTGCTTGTCGTGAGCTCGTAGTAGACAGTGCCTGCTAAGAACTCGTAGAAGAGTGCTTGTCGAGAGCTCGTAGTAGACAGTGCCTGTTAAGAACTCGTTGTAGTCAGTGCTTGGAGAGAGCTCGTAGTAGTCAGTGCCTGTCGAGGTCTCGTGGTAGTCTGTGCTGAGATGTTGTAGCAGAGAGTGTTTGTTGAGATGTGCTATTAGGCAGTGCTTGCTGAGATGTGATATTGGAGAGTTCTGGTTGAGATATAATGTAAGGATTAGAATGATTTTCATCAATATAATTGAGGTAATTAACTCCGTTTGTTTTAATTTCAGTATCCTAAATAATGCGTCATTACAGGTTCAGTCAACAAAGCATCTGGCGTGTGTTCTTGTATTAGAGTGTAATTCTGCTTTCCTTACGCAATTATCGTATTTCTAATTTTCTTTTATCACGTCAGTATAATTGGTATTTAAAAATTCTTGTCTTGTGGAAGAAGAACCGTGCCAGATGTGTACGTTGAGTCACAGTCCCACACACAGAACAATTACATTTGTGCTTGGGTTTTGTAGGTTTTGTAGTTGCTGGGGACTTAATTAATTAATTGTGTTAATGAAAAATTTTCATTTCATTCTTTGTTGTTGTTCTTTGCAGTCAGATTGCGTAATAATTCTAGTCAGGGCCAACCGTTTACGAAACAGCGTAATCGGACCTTCAGCTACGAAAAACTAAAAAGTATTTTCAATCATATTTAATTAAGCCCCCATGCACGTGGCGACCGCTGCTTCAGATCGTCCCTTGGAATTCTTCTGATTGTAAAAATAGTAGACCGTAGTATTGTTGTAGTTATTTGAGTTTAGTAATTGTAGTCTGTATTGCATGTGTAGATTTGGTAATTGTCATTCTTCTAATGGTATTTTTTAAAAATTTAAATTGTTGTCTTGTATACGCGTTTGACAATCTAGTGCAATTATTTCAATTGTTCGATTGATCGTGTTTGAGGGAGACATTGCATGTAAATGGTATTGTTGGAGATAAAGAGTCATTGTGTGTAATTTTCGTACAGGGACGAATTTTTTTTATGTTTTGTAAATGATTACGCGGTCGATGAAAAAGGCGAAAATGATGAATAGTGAGAATGACGAAATGGTTGACATGGCGAACTCGCCAACACAGGAGAACAGTGTGATGAATAATGAAGTGGAAAACAATGTAATAAGTCGGGATAATAGTCCGGAACCATTTCAAAATCTTTCTCAATCAGAAAATTCACAGAATACGAGATAAAGGATAGAAGATTCTGAAATAGTATCGAACACAGATAGCCTTACAGCTATGACGAAGGGAGCTGGTTTTGTGGGAAATGTTAGGGGTGAAAAGAATTTTGAAACAGTTACTATGGAGCAGTTCATGAGTGCTATATTAAATATGGGAACAATGGAAACACGGTTTAGATCTGAATTAAAAAGACAGATGGGAACAATGGAAACACGGTTAGACTCACTGGGATCACAAATAGGAACAATTAAAACAGAGATAGGAACAATTAAAACCGAGATGGGAACTTTGGGATCTGAATTAAAAACTGATATGGGAACACTAGAAACACGGTTAGACTCACGAATAGGGACATGTTTTAAAAATATGAAAGATGAGTTAGAGAAAGAAATCAGAGAAGAAGTACAACCGATTTTGAATTCTCATAATAATAGATTAGTTGCAGTAGAGATTAGACAAAGGGAACAGGATAGAGAACAGGAGGAAAGAGATCGCGTGATAGTACAGAAATTTTCAGAGTTAAATTTACAACGTGCACTCGACAAGGAGGAAATATTTGAGAGAATCGAGGAATCCGTGCCAAATGACAGAATAAATAATCTAACACAACAATATGAACAGTTAACTACCAAATGTGTCAATACTGAAACCCGAGTTGTGACACGGAAGACGTAAACAAACAGAAAGAAAAAATAGGTGATTTAGCGGAAAGAGTTGAGGAGATATCAGATAAACTGACAAATCTTAGTTTACATGGGGACAGAGATTCGGATGATACAGCTCCATTACCATTCGCAGAAACCGAAGAGTACCAGAACATAAATAAACATGTTGAAAATCAGGGAAAATTTAATGAACGCGTGAAAAGGGAATTTGAGGCATTACGAAAGCAAGTCAAACAAATTGTAGGCGAAATTGTAGGAAAAGACCGCAAAAGAAATTCGAACTTGACAATAATCGTCATTGGGACTGGGACAGACGCGGTAGGTCTTTGTCGGCACGAGGCGAAAACTTTGACTATAAACACTTTTTGACTGTTCGGAAATTTAAGATCTTCCGTAATTCTAAGAATGACATACATCCATGTTCATGGCTAGATCAATTTAGGTACGCACGTCCGCCAGATGTGCCACAAAGTCACAAACTGGAAATTATGTGCAGCTATTAAAGTCCTCAGGGGATTCACTACTCTAAGTGAATATGTGCCGTAGCGAGCATAGGGCCCCGAACTGTAGTGGTGCTATTTCTCTTTTAGTTTTCTGCACCGCTGCCTACTCTTTTACTATTCTTTGCATCTGTCAAACCAACTCTTCGACTATCAATCTATCTAGTGAGTAAGTAAACAATAACCGGATATGACTGTTTTACCCAAAAGTGACTTTGGAATTTACCGTTTGGACTTACTATATTTTCTGCAGCATTCATTCGTAGCTTAAATGAAATGTTACCTGTTTATCTTCGTGACAATATTACTTCATATGTTGACGATATTCTTATTGCTAAACATTCTTGGAGTGAGCACAACAAAATTTTGGATTCATTATTAAGTATCTTTGCAAGCGTTGGCTTTACAGTGAACTTGGAAAAATCTGAATTTGGTCGTTCTCAGGTGAAATTTTTCGGTCACATTATTTCTACAGAAGGTATTCTTCCTGATCCAGAAAAATTAGACGCTATTGGTAATTATGCTGTTCCTACCATAAAACGTGATGTTCGTAGTTTCCTTGGCGTCTGTAAATTTCTTCGACGCTTTGTTAGATTGGACGATTTGGCCACACCTCGTTTATGTGAACTATCCGGAAAGAAATCTAATTGGTGTTGGGATGAGGAAGCTCAGTCAGAATTTGAACAGCTTCGTGATGCTTTAGTTGCGGCTCCATAACTTTCACATCCGGATCTATCTAAAGATTTTTGTTTGGCGACGGACTCATCATACAAGGGCCTAGGTGCACATTTATTTCAAGAGATAGAAGAAAACGGCGTTGTAGCACAGAAAACTATTGCATTTGGAAGTCGTGTTCTTTCTAAATCAGAAAAGAATTATTCGATTACAGAACTTGAAGCTTTGGCTGTTGTTTGGGCTTTCACAAAATTTCGCACATTTTTGTTTGGCAGACATACTAAGGTTTACACCGATCATCGAGCTCTGGAATTTCTTATGTCGACAAAATTAACTCATGGCAGATTGTCACGATGGGCGTTGTACCTACAGGAATTTGACTTTAGTATTGTTTACATACAGGGTTCTTCAAATATTGTTGCCGATGCTTTATCACGTGCACCTGTGGGTTTGAAACCAAGTGCTGAAGAGGACTGCGTAGAAAACAATTATTGTTTGATGTATATTCAAGGTGTTGCGTTTGAAAACTTTATTTCGTCTTCGCTCCAGGACATCACTAAGGAGCAAAATAAGGATCCAATCTGGAAGGACATTAAGGAGAAGTGGAGGAGAAAGGAAAGCGTGGCGATTAGACAGCATTATTTAGTGCGCAATGACATTCTCTTTAAACGAAAATCGCTCGACAACTCTGTTTGGGTAGTTTGTATTCCTGATGAGTGGGTCAATAAATTGATTTGGTATACGCATTTCAGTTATGCACACTTTGGTTCCAGAAAATGCTTTCATAAATTACGGGAAAATTGCTACTTCAGTAATATGGAAAGACGTATTCGATCTGTTCTGGCCAAATGCAAATTATGTCAAAAGGCTAAGCCGCCAACAGTTTCTCACAGAGCACCGTTGTTTCCTATCATTCCAGCGAAATTAAAGGAGATGGCTGCAGTCGATTTGTTCGGTCCAGTGGTTCGATCTACTATTGGCAGTTTCGTTCTAAAATTTGGCTTCGTACTCTACAGCGTCGTAAAATTAAACCAATTTTCATTTCACTTTTTCACCCTCAATTTAACGCTTCAGAGAGATGGATGAAGGAAATCAATAAATTGTGTCGTCTTCATTGTCATCAGAATCACAGAATGTGGGATCAGTATCTTCATATTTTTCAAAACATTCTGAAGGAACTTCCTAATGATTCAACTTCTTTACCGCCTATATTGATATTAAAAAACAAAGCACCGACGAATCGCATTTCTGAAATAGTTCCTTTTCCGCCTTCACGGAAACTGCGGCATTCTGAAGTTGTCAACCTGGCTCTGCGAAATATTGCATCTGCGGCTGCTAGAAGAAAGAAATCAGCTAAGCGTCCTGGTCGTTCAAAAATCTTGTCAGTTGGTCAGAAGGTGTTAATTAAGTCCCACCGTTTGTCTCACAAAGGAAAAGGCTTGTGTCGCAATTTTTTTCTGCTTTATAACGGTCCATATAGAATTCGCAAAATTATTCATGATAACACTGTCGAAGTAGAAACTCTTAAATCTCGACGCTCTAAAGGAATACATCATATATGTAACGTAAAAATTTTTGTGGAATGACATACTTTAGAGAAACCAACAGCTAGATGTAATCATGCAGAGAATACAAGGTTACCGCGCTGTGTTTTGGCGGCGGCACATGCTCAAAGCAACAGTCAAGTCTGCGCGCCGCACAAGGCAGTCGTTGAACGTGAACAATTGCTTCCTACGTCACGCGCCTACAGCTGATCGAGCGCTCAGTGCGAATGCACTGACAGCCGTAAACAAATACACAGTTTAATTTCTCCGACTAAATTCAGTATAAAGCTATAGTGACTTGATGAATTATGTTATTAACATTCAGTATTTTTCAGGATACGGTTGTATAAAATATTTAAGAACTTCAGGTAAATTCTGTGTGTCTCCGACGTTAAGAGGACTTGCTATCGAGAAATTTTCAGGATGAATGTAATTTCGAAGAAGAAACTAATAAACTAAAAAGGGTAACTATTAATTGAGTTTATTTTTCAGGTAACATATTTCCACTTAGGTACGTATTTTAGACGTAATTTGCTGCTCGCGATTACGTGATTCATACTTTGTGCTAAATTTCATGTTCTATGAAATTACTTGTGAAGCGACGTACTTGCGTACGTTAACTGATTTTGACATTGATTATTAATGAACTGGGTTGTAACTTGTATATATTATGCATCGCTTGGCTGCTATGCTTTTTCACTGATGTCATATTTTTTTTATTATGTGTCTGCTGTGCTTATTTATTTAAATTATAATTGTAACCTGATTAATTGTGCTGACTGTGATTATGTATGTAAGTTATACTTTGTGATTTATCTGCTTGCGCCTTCATGTTTGCTTATTAAGATGACATATGAACATTTGTTTGCTTATGCTGATATGATGCTAATGACATGTTTACTGCTTTACCTGTGGATTGCATATTTATACATATCTGTTGTTGTCATAACTACTCTTTAATGTGGTGTATAGAAATGCTGATATACTGTGTACAAACAGAGAGTTGAGGTCACACTATTGGATTAATTATAGATTGTTCGATTGGCAGAGCCTCGTTGTAGGATTTGTGCTGCATCCACTTTTTGACATTCTGTTCTCAACTGGTATATTTACTCGCTATTGCTTGTTTTGCTTACGCTAAGTGCCTTATATTTTTAAGATAAGAAAATGAACTGCTATAATTCGACGAACGACGTTAGTACAAGAAACTTCATAGAAGTCACATGAGCTGGAGGTTTTATGGAAGCTGTATAACTTTATGCTAATAGGAAGGAAGCTAACGACATGACATACCGAAACTAGGTTTAGACCATTGACAGTCATTACACTGCATTTTCCGTGAGCAATTGAAATAGGAAGTGACACTAGACACAAGAAATACTCCACATGTTTGCTTCTGCCATAATTCTTGAAGTGGTGTACACACTGTGAAATATTGTGATCATTCACATTCCGTAATCGTACTTAATTACTGAGAGTTATTCGAACTAAGTCTGTTAGAGGTCATGTATGCATTTCTTTGTTTATAATTCGTAATGAATAGAAGATTAGGCTCAGATGGATTACACAGAGGTTGTGTGTTGACAATGTGTCTTCGGATTGTATGGGATGATGAGGTTTGCATTAGGATTTTATCTGTACTTGTTCGAGGAGACTGACTAGAGGAAAGAGTTGTTATGGAAGTGAAATGATATTGGTAATAAGGTTTATATGTATCGACGCATTGAAGAGGTATTATTGAGGTATTATTGAGATTGTGTGAAATTGATGATTATTGGAGTTTTGGTGGATAAGAGGTAAAGTAAGTGAAGAGCATATATTGGCAATAAGGTTTATATGTATCGACGTATTGAAGAGGTGTTATTGCGGTATTATTGAGGTTGTGTGAAGTTGATGATTATTGGAGTTTTGGTGGATAAGAGGTAAAGTAAGCGAGGTGCATATTATTTTTGTTGGCCTTATGGAACAAGGAGGATGAAGATAGCAGACTAGAACACTAAAGTAGAAGGAAGGTAGTCTATACACATACTTTGTTAAATCAGTAAGCAGTATATACTTTTTTTTGGAGAGTGGAAGTATTTGCATATCTTGGCTCACTGACAGTTGTTCAGCAACAGTTCATTTGATTCGGCTTGGCAAACATTGGTCTTGACATGATGACTATGACGTTGACTTAACTATTATTGACTGTTATACATTGCTGCCACTACTACTTGATACACATGATGAACATCAGATTTTGACAGAATTGCATTTACACAGATAACACTATTCAGTTACACAGTAGTACTTAATGTGGATGAAAGATGAGTGAGTGTGTTTTGTGTGTTTTCCTTTCCTGATCCTACCCACCTATCTCGTAAATATTATTTTATTTGTTTGTAGTGGCTTGCACTGACACCCATAAATATTATAGGTTTACTGATATTTGAGTATTTGCAATAGTTAATATGAAAATTATCTGACATCATTTGTGTGTTTGTTATGATTTGTATGTTTAGTGTAAAAGCATTTGTATGTGCATTCAAACTATTGTTCATGCCTGAACTGTCTGATTAGTGAGGGTAAATATTATGAACTGTTACCTGCACTTTTTCAACATAATGTGTGACACTTAGGAACGTTTAATTTCTGCTGATGAACTGTCTGATTAGTGATAGTGAATATTATGGACTGTTACTTGTACTTTTTCTACATGATTGGTGACGCTTAGGAATGATTAATTTCTGCTGATGCACAGTGTGATTAGTGATAGTGAAAATCATGGACCGCTCTCTGGACCTGCTCATCATTGCTAGGTGCAACTGATGGACTACTTGTATGGAAATGAAGTCACTTGTTGGTGTCTGCACCTGCTCAACATTACTGGGTGCACAGATGAAGCTACTTCTATGGATATGAAGTCACTAGTTGCTGTCTGCACCTACTCAACATTGCTGGGTGCCACTGTTAGAACTGTTTCTACTGAAATGATGTTACTTCTTGCTGTCTGCACCTACTCAACATTGCTGGGTGCCACTAATGGAACTGCTTCTATTGAAATGAAGTCACTTGTTGGTGTCTGCACCTGCTCAACATTACTGGGTGCACAGATGAAGCTACTTCTATGGAAATGATGTCACTTGCCGGTGTCTGCACCTACTCAACATTGCTGGGTGCCACTGATGGATTGCGTCTACTGAACTAATGTGACTTGTTGCTGTGTGTATCTCTTCAACTTTACTGGGTGCCACAGATGGAACTGCTTCTACTGAAATGATGTCACTTGTTGGTGTCTGCACCTGCTCAACATTGCTGGGTGCAACTGATGGACTGCTTCTACTGAAATGATGTCACTTGTTGGTGTCTGCACCTGCTCAACATTGCTGGGTGCAACTGATGGACTGCTTCTGCTGAAACGATGTCATTTGTTGGTGTTTGCACTTGTTGACCATTGTTGTGCTGGAATTATCAACTATTTTTTTTTTGAACAATTAAAAGTATTTTATGTGAACATTTGTATAAACTGATTTTTTGTGTATTGTGCAAACTATTATGTAAAGCCACATGTATGAAAAGAATTTGTATTGCCTACTGTATTTTATGTATTAGGTTATTGAAAGGTCAGTGCAAAGCCAAAATTTTAACTAATTATGTGATATTTAGGTATTAATATTATTTTTTATTTTTGTCTGTATTTTTCTGGACGAATTTAGTGGTATTTTCACCACCAATGCTGGCAAAAACACCATCAAATTCTGTTCTGTGGAGGAGGGGCATATGAAAGGTGGCTACACTGAGCCACTGCGCCAGAGATTGCGCCAAAGAGTATTATTAAGCCGCCTCCACAGTGCTTGTCGAGAGCTCGTAGTAGGCAGTGCCTGTTAAGAACTCGTAGAAGTCAGTGCTTGTCGAGAGCTCGTAGTAGACAGTGCCTGTTAAGAACTCGTAGAAGAGTGCTTGTCGAGAGCTCGTAGTAGACAGTGCCTGTTAAGAACTCGTAGTAGTCAGTGCTTGGAGAGAGCTCGTAGTAGTCAGTGCCTGTCGAGGTCTCGTGGTAGTCTGTGCTGAGATGTTGTAGCAGAGAGTGTTTGTTGAGATGTGCTATTAGGCAGTGCTTGCTGAGATGTGATATTGGAGAGTTCTGTCTGAGATATAATGTAAGGATTAGAATAATTTTCATCAATATAAATGAGGTAATTAACTCCGTTTGTTTTAATTTCAGTATCCTAAATAATGCGTGATTACAGGTTCAGTCAACAACGCATCTGGCGTGTGTTCTTGTATTAGAGTGTAATTCTGCTTTCCTTACACAATTATCGTATTTCTAATTTTCTTTTATCACGTCAGTATAATTGGTACTTAAAAATTCTTGTCTTGTGGAAGAAAAACCGTGCCAGATGTGCACGATGAGTCACACTCCCACACACAGAACAATTACATTTGTGCTTGGGTTTTGTAGGTTTTGTAGTTGCTGGGGACTTAATTAATTAATTGTGACAACGAAAAATTTTCATTTCATTCTTTGTTGCTGTTCTTTGTAGTCAGATTGCGTAATAATTCTAGTCAGGGCCAACCGTTTACGAAACAGCGTAATCGGACCTTCAGCTACGAAAAACTAAAAAGTATTTTGAATCATATTTAATTAAGCCCCCATGCACTGTTTCCCTTGGACATTCACTTTGACATTGAAACACAGAAATTGCATCGGAATGAAATACAAAATGCACAATGCCGGCTTAAGTACAAGAAGACTGAGGATTCATACCGTCTATGCTTTAAACCTTTCCTGTGAGATCAAGTTTAGATTTCGATGCTTCACTTCAGGTTTACTGTATCCCTTGGACATTCACACTGACGATGAAACACAGAAATTGCATCGCAATTAAATACAAAAGGCTCACAGCCGACTTAAGTACAAGAAGACTGACTTTTCTTAGTGTCTAAGTTTGGGGCCTTTCCTGTGAGACCAGTTTTAGATTCCGATGCTTCATTTCAGGCTTACCGTGTCCCTTGGACCTTCACATTGACGATGTAACACACAAATTGCGTCGGAATCAAATACAAAAGGCACAATGCCGACTTAAATACTAGCACACTGCGTCTTCTTACAGTCAATGATTTGAGCCTTCCCAGTGAGACCAGTTTTAGATTCCGATGCTTCACTTCAGGTTTACTGTATTCCTAGGACCTTCACATTGACGATGCAACACAGTAATTGCATCGGAATTGAATGCAAAAGGCACAATGCCGACTTAAGTACAAGAGGACCGACTTTTCTTAGTGTCTATATTTCGAACCTGTTATCTGTCACCAGTTTTCAACTCCGATGCACAACTGCAGGTTTACTGTATCCCTTGGACTTTCACATTGACGATGAACCACAGATATTGCATTGGAATTAAATACAAAAGGCACAATTACGACTGAAGTACAAGAGGACCGAGTCTTCTTACTGTCAATGCTTTGAGACTTCACTGTAAGACCAGTTTTAGATTCCGATGCTGCACTTCAGGATTACTGAATCCCTCGGACCTTCACTTTGACGATGAAAAACAAAAATTGCGTCGGAATTAAACTTAAAATGCTCATGGCCGACTTAAGTACAAGAAGACTGACTTTTCTTAGTGTCTATGTTTTAAGCCTTTTCTATGTCTCCAGACGTGGATTCCGATGCACAACTGCTTGTTTACTGTATCCCTTGGACCTTCACATTGACGATGAAACACAGTAATTGCATCAGAATTAAATGCAAAAGTCACAGTGCCGACTTAAGTAAAAGAAGACTGACTTTTCTTAGTGTCTATCATTTGAACCTTCCCTGTGAGACCAGTTTTAGATTCCGATGCTTCACGTCAGGTTTACTGCACTCTTGGAACTTCACATTGACGATGAAACACAGATATTGCAACGGAATTAAATACAAAAGGCACAATGCCGAATTAAGTACAAAAGGACTGAGACTTCATACAGTCTATGTTTTGAGCCCATCCTGTGAGACCAGTTTTAGATTCCGATGCTTCACTTCAGGTTTACTGTATCCGTTGGACCTCCACATTGTCGATGAAACACAGATATTGCATCGGAATTAAATACAAACGGCACAATACCGTCTTAAGTACAAGAAGACTGAGTCTTCATACAGTCTATGCTCTGAGCCTTTCCTGTGTCACCAGTTTTAGATTTCGATGCTTCACTGCAGGTTTACTGTATCGCTTGGACCTCCACATTCACGATGAAACACAGAAATTGCATGGGAATTAAATACAAAAGGCACAATTACGACTGAAGTACAAGAGGACCGAGTCTTCTTACTGTCAATGCTTTGAGACTTCACTGTAAGACCAGTTTTAGATTTCGATGCTTCACTTCAGGTTTACTGTATCCCTTGGACATTCACACTGACGATGAAACACAGAAATTGCATCGCAATTAAATACAAAAGGCTCACAGCCGACTTAAGTACAAGAAGACTGACTTTTCTTAGTGTCCAAGTTTGGGGCCTTTCCTGTGAGACCAGTTTTAGATTCCGATGCTTCATTTCAGGCTTACCGTGGCCCTTGGACCTTCACATTGACGATGTAACACACAAATTGCGTCGGAATCAAATACAAAAGGCACAATGCCGACTTAAATACTAGCAGACTGCGTCTTCTTACAGTCAATGATTTGAGCCCTCCCAGTGAGACCAGTTTTAGATTCCGATGCTTCACTTCAGGTTTACTGTATTCCTAGGACCTTCACATTGACGATGCAACACAGTAATTGCATCGGAATTGAATGCAAAAGGCACAATGCCGACTTAAGTACAAGAGGACCGACTTTTCTTAGTGTCTATATTTCGAACCTGTTATCTGTCACCTGTTTTCAACTCCGATGCACAACTGCAGGTTTACTGTATCCCTTGGACTTTCACATTGACGATGAACCACAGATATTGCATTGGAATTAAATACAAAAGGCACAATTACGACTGAAGTACAAGAGGACCGAGTCTTCTTACTGTCAATGCTTTGAGACTTCACTGTAAGACCAGTTTTAGATTCCGATGCTGCACTTCAGGATTACTGAATCCCTCGGACCTTCACTTTGACGATGAAAAACAAATATTGCGTCGGAATTAAATTTAAAATGCTCATGGCCGACTTAAGTACAAGAAGACTGACTTTTCTTAGTGTCTATGTTGTAAGCCTTTTCTATGTCTCCAGACGTGGATTCCGATGCACAACTGCTTGTTTACTGTATCCCTTGGACCTTCACATTGACGATGAAACACAGTAATTGCATCAGAATTAAATGCAAAAGTCTCAGTGCCGACTTAAGTAAAAGAAGACTGACTTTTCTTAGTGTCTATCATTTGAACCTTCCCTGTGAGACCAGTTTTAGATTCCGATGCTTCACGTCAGGTTTACTGCACTCTTGGAACTTCACATTGACGATGAAACACAGATATTGCAACGGAATTAAATACAAAAGGCACAATGCAGAATTAAGTACAAAAGGACTGAGACTTCATACAGTCTATGTTTTGAGCCCATCCTGTGAGACCAGTTTTAGATTCCGATGCTTCACTTCAGGTTTACTGTATCCGTTGGACCTCCACATTGTCGATCAAACACAGATATTGCATCGGAATTAAATACAAACGGCACAATACCGTCTTAAGTACAAGAAGACTGAGTCTTCATACAGTCTATGCTCTGAGCCTTTCCTGTGTCACCAGTTTTAGATTCCGATGCTTCACTGCAGGTTTACTGTATCGCTTGGACCTCCACATTCACGATGAAACACAGAAATTGCATGGGAATTAAACACAAAGGACACAATGCCGACTTAAGTACAAGAAGACTGAGTCTTCTTACCGTCAATGCTTTGAGCCATTCCTGTGAGACCAGTTCTAGATTCCGATGCTTCATTTCAGGTTTATTCTATCGCTTGGACCTTCACATTGACGATGAAACACAGAAATTGCATCGGAAATAAATACAAAAGCCACCATGCCGACTTAAGTACAAAAAGACTGACTTCTCTTAGTGTCTATGTTTCGAGCCTTTCCTATGTCACCAGTTTTAGATTCCGATGCACAACTGCAGGTTTACTGTATCCCTTGGAACTTCACATTCACGATTAAACACAGACATTGACACGGAATAAAATTCAAAAATCACAATGCCGACATAAGTACAAAAAGACTACGGCCTCTTACCGTCTATGATTTGATCCTTTACTGTGAGACGAGTTTTAGATTCCGATGCCTCACGTCAGGTTTACGGTATCCCTTGGACCTGCACATTGACGATGAAACACAGAAATTGCATCGGAATTTAATACAGAAGGCACAATGCCGAATTAAGTACAAGAAGACTGAGTCTTCTTACTGTCTATGTTTTGAGCCATTCCTGTGTCACCAGTTTTAGAATCCGATGCTTCACTTCAAGTTTACTGTATCCCTCGGACCTTCACTTTGACGATGAAACACAGAAATTGCATCGGAATTAAATACAAAAGGCACAATGCCGACTTAAGTACAAGACGACTGAATCTTCTTACCGTAAAAGTTTTGAGCCTATCCTGTAAGACCGGTTTTAGATTCCGATGCTTCACTTCAAGATTACTGTATCCCTTGGACCTTCACATTGACGATGAAACACAAAATTGCATCGGAATTAAATACAAAAGGCACAATTCACGACATAAGTACAACAAGACTGACGTTTCTTAGAGTCTATGTTTCGAGCCTTTCCTGTGTCACCAGTTTTACATTCCGATGCACAACTGCAGGTATACTGTATACTTTGGATCTTCACATTCAGCATTAAACACAGGAATTGCATCGGAATTAATTACAAAAGACACTATGCCGACTTAGGTACAAGATGACTGAGTCCTCTTACCGTCTATGACTTGAGCCTGTCCTGTGGGTCCTGTTTTAGATTCCGATTCTTGACGTTATTTTTACTGTATCCCTTGGACCTCCACATTGACGATGAAACACAGATATAGCATCGGAATTAAATACAAATGGCACAATTCCGACTTAAGTGCAAGAAGACTGTGTCTTCTTACTGTCTATGATTTGAGCCTTTCCGGTTTCACAAGTTTTAGATTCCGATGCTTCACTTCAGGTTTATTGTATCCCTTAAACCTTCACTTTGAGGATGAAACACAGTAATTGCATCGGAATTAAATACGAAAGGCACACTTAAGTACAAGAAAACTGAGACTTCTTACTGTCTATGCTTTGATCCTTTCCTGCTTCACCAGTTTTACGTTCCGATGCTTCACGTGCCATTTACTGTATCTTGGACCCTCACTTTGACGATGAATCACATAAATTGCATCGGAGTTAAATACAAAAGGCACAACGCCGACGTAAGAACAAAAAGGCTGACTTTTCATAGTGTCTATGCTTTGAGCCTTTCCTGTGAGACCAATTTCAGATTCCGATGCTTCACTTCGGGTTTACTGATTCCCTTGGACCTTCACTTTGACGATGAAACACAAATATAGCGTCGGAATTAAATACAAAAGGCACAATCCCGACTTAGGTACAAGAAGACTGACGTTTCATAGTGTCTATGATTTGAGCATTTTCTGTGATACCAGTTTTAGATTCCGATGCTACACTTCAGGTGTACTGAATCACTTGGACATTTACATTGACGATGAAACACAAAAATTGCATCGGAATTAAATTCAAAAGGCACTAGGCTGACTTAAGTACCAGAAGACTTTCTCATCTTACTGTCTATCATGTGAGCCTTTCCAGTGAGGCCAGTTTTAGATTCTGATGCTTCACTTCAGGTTTACTGTAGCCGTTGGACCTTCACATTGCCCATAAGACACAGCAATTGCATCGGAAACAAATACAAAAGATACAATGCCAATGTAGGTACAAGAAGCCTGAGTCTTCTTACCGTCTACGTTGTGAGCCTTTCCTGTGAGACCAGTTTTAAATTCCGATGCTTGACTGCAGGTTTCCTGTATCACTTGGACCTTCACATTGACAATGAAACTGAGAAATTGCATTGGAATTAATTAGAAAGCGCCCAATGCCGACTTAAGTGCAAGAAGACTGACTTTTCTTAGTGTCTATGTTTTGAACCCTCCCTGTGAGACCAGGTTTAGATTCCGATACTTCACGTATGATTTACTGTATCCCTTGGACACTCACATACACAATGAAACACAGATATTTCATTGGAATTAAATACATTAGGCACAATGCTGACTTAAGTACAAGGAGACCGAGTCCTCTTACCGTCTATGATTTGGGCCATTCCTGAGACACCAGTTTTAGTTTCCCATGCTTCACTTCAGGTTTACTGTATCCCTTGGACCATCACTTTGACAATGAAGCTCAGAAATTGCATCGGAATTCAATACAAAATGCACAATGCCGACTTCAGTACAAGAAGACTGAGTCTTCTTAGCGTCTATGTTTTGAGCCTTTCCCTTGAGACCAGTTTTGGATTCCGATGCTTCTTTTCAGGTTTACTGTCTCCCTTGGACCTTCACTTTGACGGTGAAATGCAAATATTGCTTCGGAATTAAATACGAAAGGCACAATGCCGACTTAAGTACAAGTAAACTGAGTCCTCTTACTGTTTTACTTTGAGCCTTTCCTGAGTCACCAGTTTTAGATTCCGATGCTTCCCTTCTAGTTTACAGTATACCTTGGACCTTTGCTTTGACGATGAAACACAGAAATTGAAACGGAATTAATCACAAAATGCACGATGCCGTCATAAGTACAAGAAGACTGACTTTTCTTAGTGTCTATCTTTCGAGCCTTTACTGTGTCACCAATTTTAGATTCCGATGCACAACTGCAGGTTTACTGTACCCCTTCGACCTTCACGTTGCCGATGAAACACATAAAATGAATCGGAATTAAATACAAAAGGCACAATGCCGACTTAAGTACAAGTAGACTGACTTGTCTTAGTGTCTATGTCTTGAGCCTTTCCTGTGCTCCAGTTTTAGATTACGATGCACAACAGCAGGTTCACTGTATCCCTTGGAACTTCACATTCACAATAAAACACAGAAATTGCATCGGAATTATATACATAAGGCACAATACCGACTTAGGTTCAAGAAGACTGAGTCCTCTTACCGTCTATGATTTGAGCCTTTCCTGTGAGACCAGTTTTAGATTCCGATGCTTCACTTCAGGTTTACTGTATCACTTGGACCTTCACATTGACGATGATACACAGATAATGAATCGGAATTAATTACAAAAAGCACAATGCCGACTTAAGTACAAGAAGATAGACTTTTCTTAGTATCTATTATTCCAGCATTTCCTGTGTTTTCAGTTATAGATTCCGATGCTTCACGTCCAATTTACTGTATCCCTTGGACCTTCACTTTGACGATGAAACACAGAAATTGCATCGTAATTAAATACAAAAGGCACAATGCCGACTTAAGTACAAGAAGACTGAGCCCTCTTACCGTCTATGTTTTGAGCCTTTCCTGTGTCACCAGTTTTAGGTTCCGATGCTTCACGTCCAATTTACTGTATCCCTTGTACCCGCACTTTGACGATGAATCACATAAATTGCATCGGAATTAAATACAAAAGGCACAACGCCGACGTAAGGTCAAAAAGATTGACTTTTCATAGTGTCAATGCTTTGAGCCTTTCCTGTGAGACCAGTTTTAGATTCCGATGCTTCACTTCAGATTTACTGAATCCCTTGGACCTTCACTTTGACGATGAAACACAAATATAGCATCGGAATTAAATAGAAAAGGCACAATCCCGACTTAAGAACCAGAAGACTTTCTCATCTTACTGTCTATCATTTGAGCCTTTCCAATGAGACCAGTTTTAGATTCTGATGCTTCACTTCAGGTTTACACTAGCCCTTGAACCTTCACATTGCCGATGAATCACAGATATCGCATCAGAATTAAATAAAAAAGGCACAATGCCGACTTAAGTACAAGGGGACTGACTTTTCTTAGTGTCTATGTTTTGAACCCTCCCTGTGAGACCAGGTTAAGATTCCGATGCTTCACGTCTGGTTTACTGTATCCCTTGGACCTTCACATAGACAATGAAACACAGAAAGAGCATCGGAACAAAATACAAAAGGCACAATGCCGACTTAAGTACAAGTAGACTGAGTCTTCTTACTGTCTATGCTTAAAGCCTTTCCTGTGTTACCAGTTTTAGATTCCGATGCTTCACTTCAGGTTTACTGTATCCCTTAAACCTTCACTTTGAAGATGAAACACAGAAATTGCAGCGGAATTAATTATAAAAGGCACAATGCCGACTTAAGTACAAGAAGAGAGACTTTTATTAGTGTCTATGATTCGAGCCTTTCCTGTGTCACCAGTATTAGATTCCGATGCACAACTGCTCGTTTACTGTATCCCTTGGTACTTCGTATTCACGATCAAACACAGATATTTCATTTGAATTAAATACATAAGGCGCAACGCTGACTTAAGTACAAGAAGACTGAGTCCTCTTACCTTCTATGATTAGGGCCATTCCTGAGAGACCAGTTTTAGTTTCCCATGCTTCACTTCAGGTTTATTGTATCCCTTGGACCAACACTTTGACGATGAAGCACAGAAATTGCATCGGAATTCAATACAAAATGGACAATGCCGACTTAAGTACAAGAAGACTGAGTCTTCTTAGCGTCTATGTTTTGAGCCTTTCCCTTGAGACCAGTTTTGGATTCCGATGCTTCTTTTCAGGTTTACTGTCTCCCTTGGACCTTCACTTTAACGGTGAAATGCAAAAATTGCTTCGGAATTAAATACGGAAGGCACAATGCCGACTTAAGTACAAGTAGACTGAGTCTTCTTACTGTTTTACTTTGAGCCTTACCTGTGTCACCAGTTTTAGATTCCGATGCTTCCCTTCTAGTTTACTGTATACCTTGGTTCTTTACTTTGACGATGAAACACAGAAATTGCATCGGAATTAATTACAGAAGGCACAATGCCGACTTAAGTACAAGAAGACTGAGTCTTCTTACCATCTATGTTTTGAGCCTTCCCTGTGACACCGGTTTTAGATTCCGATGCTTCACTTCAGGTTTATTGTATCCCTTGGACATTCACATTGACGATGAAACACAGAATTTGCATCGTACTTAAATATAAAAAGCACAATGCCGATTTAAGTACATGAAGACTGACCTCTCTTTGTTTCTATGTTTTGAGCATTTCCTGTGTCACCAGTTGTAGATTCCGATGCACCACTGCAGGTTTACTGTATCCCTTGGAACTTCGCATTCACGATTAAGCTCTGAAATTGCATCGGAATTAAATACAAGAGTCACAATGCCGACTTAAGTACATGAAGACTGAGTCCTCTCTCCGTCAATGATTTGAACCTTTCCTGAGAGACCAGTTTAAGATTCCGAAGCTTGGCTGCAGGTTTACGGTATCACTTGGACCTTCACATTGACGATGAAACACAGAAATTGAAACGGAATTAATCAGAAAATGCACAATGCCGTCATAAGTACAAGAAGGCTGACTTTTCTTAGTGTCTATGTTTCGACCCTTTCCTGTGTCACCAGTATTAGATTCCGATGCACAACTGCTCGTTTACTGTATCCCTTGGTACTTCGTATTCACGATCAAACACAGATATTTCATTTGAATTAAATACATAAGCCGCAATGCTGACTTAAGTACAAGAAGACTGAGTCCTCTTACCATCTAAGATTTGGGCCATTCCTGAGAGACCAGTTTTAGTTTCCCATGCTTCACTTCAGGTTTATTGTATCCCTTGGACCAACACTTTGACGATGAAGCACAGAAATTGCATCGGAATTCAATACAAAATGGACAATGCCGACTTAAGTACAAGAAGACTGAGTCTTCTTAGCGTCTATGTTTTGAGCCTTTCCCTTGAGACCAGTTTTGGATTCCGATGCTTCTTTTCAGGTTTACTGTCTCCCTTGGACCTTCACTTTAACGGTGAAATGCAAATATTGCTTCGGAATTAAATACGGAAGGCACAATGCCGACTTAAGTACAAGTAGACTGAGTCTTCTTAATGTTTTACTTTGAGCCTTACCTGTGTCACCAGTTTTAGATTCCGATGCTTCCCTTCTAGTTTACTGTATACCATGGACCTTTACTTTGACGATGAAACACAGAAATTGCATCGGAATTAATTACAGAAGGCACAATGCCGACTTAAGTACAAGAAGACTGAGTCTTCTTACCATCTATGATTTGAGCCTTTCCTGTGAGACCAGTTTTAGATTCCGATGCTTCACTTCAGATTTACTGTATCATTTGGACCTTCACATTGACGATGATACACAGATATTGCATCGGAATTAATTGCAAAAGGCACAATGCCGACTTAAGTACAAGAAGAAAGACTTTTCTTAGTGTCTATGTTTCCAGCATTTCCTGTGTTTCCAGTTATAGATTCCAACGCTTCACGTCCAATTTACTGTATCCCTTGGACCTTCACTTTGACGATGAAACACAGAAATTGCATCGTAATTAAATACAAAAGGCACAATGCCGACTTAAGTGCAAGAAGACTGAGCCTTCTTACCGTCTATTTTTTCAGCCTTTCCTGCGTCACCAGTTTTAGGTTCCGATGCTTCACGTCCAATTTACTGTATCCCTTGGTCCTTCACTTTGACGATGAATCACATAAATTGCATCGGAATTAAATACAAAAGGCACAACGCCGACGTAAGGTCAAATGATTGACTATTCATAGTGTCTATGCTTTGAGCCCTTCCTGTGAGACCAGTTTTAGATTCCGATGCTTCACTTCAGGTTTACTGAATTCCTTGGACCTTCACTTTGACGATGAAACACAAATATAGCATCGGAATTAAATAGAAAAGGCACAATCCCGACTTAAGTACCAGAAGACTTTCTCATCTTACTGTCTATCATTTGAGCCTTTCCAGTGAGACCAGCTTAGATTCCGATGCTTCACTTCAGGTTTACTGTAGCCCTTGAACCACCACATTGCCGATGAAACACAGATATCGCATCAGAATTAAATAAAAAAGGCGCAATTCTGACTTAAGTACAATAAGACTGACTTTTCTTAGTGCCTATGTTTCGAGCCCTTCCTGTGCTCCAGTTTCAGATTACGATGCACAACAGCAGGTTACTGTTTGCCTTGGAACTTCACATTCACGATGAAACACAGAAATTGCATCGGAATCAAATACATAAGGCACAATGCCGTCTTAAGCACAAGAAGACTGAGTCCTCTTACTGTCTATGACTTGAGCCTTTCCTGTGAGACAAGTTTTAGATTACGATGCTTCACTTCAGGTTTACTGTATCCGTTGGACCTTCACATTGCCCATGAAACACAGCAATTGCATCGGAAACAAATACAAAAGCCACAATGGCAACTTAGGTACAAGAAGCCTGAGAATTCTTACCGTCTACGTTTTGAGCCTTTCCTGTGAAACCAGTTTCACAATCCGATGCTTCACTTCAGGTTTACTGAATCCCTTGCACCTTCACTTTGACGACGAAACACAAAAGTAGCATCGGAATTAAATACAAAGGGCACAATTCCGACTTAGGTATAACGAGACTGACATTTCTTAGTGTCTATGTCTAACCATTTCCAGTGTCACCAGTTTTAGATTCCGTTGCACTACTGCAGGTTTTCTGTATCCCTTGGAACTTCAGATTCACGATTAAACACAGAAATTGCCTCGGAATTAAATAGGAAAGCCACTATGACGACTTAAGTACGAGAAGGCTGAGTCCTCTTACCGTCTATGATTTGAGCCTTTCCTGTGAGACCAGTTTTAGTTTCCGATGCTTCACTTCAGGTTTACTGTATCACTTACAACTTCACATTGATGATGAAACAGAGAAATTGCTTCGGAATTAATTACAAAATGCACAATGCCGACTTAAGTACAAGAAGACTGACTTTTCATAGTGTATATGTTTCGAGCCTTTTCTATGTCACCAGTTTTAGATTCCGATGCACAACAGCTGGTGTACTTTATCCATTGGACTTTCACATTAATGATGAAAGGCAGAAATTGCATCGGAAGTATTTACAAAATGCCTAATGCCGACTTAAGTACAAGAAGACTGACTTTTCTTTGTGTCTGTGTTTTGAACCTTCCCTGTGGGACCACGCTTAGATTCCGATTCTTCATGTCTGGTTTACTGAATCCCTTGGACCTTCACATAGACAATGAAACACAGAAAGAGCATCGGAATAAAATACAAAAGGCACAATGCCGACTTAAGTACAAGTAGACTGAGTCTTCTTACTGTCTATGCTTAGAGCCTTTCCTGTGTCACCAGTTTTAGATTCCGATGCTACACTCAGGTTTACTGTATCCCTTAAACCTTCACTTTGACGATGAAACACAGAAATTGCATCGGAATTAAATACAAAAGGCACAATGCCGACTTAAGTACAATAAGACTGACTTATCTTAGTGTCTATGTTTTGAGCCTTTCCTGTGCTCCAGTTTTAGATTACGATGCAAAACAGCAGGTTCACTGTATCCCTTGGAACTTCACATTCACAATTAAACACAGAAATTGCATCGGAATTATATACATAAGGCACAATACCGACTTAGGTACAAGAAGACTGAGTCCTCCTACCGTCTATGATTTGAGCCTTTCCTGTGAGACCAGTTTTAGTTTCCGATGCTTCACTTCAGGTTTACTGTATCACTTGCACCTTCACATTGACGATGATACACAGATATTGCATCGGAATTAATTACAAAAAGCACAATGCCGACTTAAGTACAAGAAGATAGACTTTTCTTAGTGTCTATGTTTCCAGCATTTCCTGTGTTTTCAGTTATAGATTCCGATGCTTCACGTCCAATTTACTGTATCCCTTGGACCCTCACTTTGACGATGAATCACATAAATTGCATCGGAATTAAATACAAAAGGCACAACGCCGACGTAAGGTGAAAAAGATTGACTTTTCATAGTGTCTATGCTTTGTGCCTTTCCTGTGAGACCAGTTTTAGATTACGATGCTTCACTTCAGGTTTACTGAATCCCTTGGGCCATCACTTTGACGATGAAACACAAATATAGCATCGGAATTATATAGAAAAGGCACAATCCCGACTTAAGTACCAGAAGACCTTCTCATCTTACTGTCTATCATTTGAGCCTTTCCAGTGAGACCAGTCTTAGATTCGGATGCTTCACTTCAGGTTTACTGTAGCCCTTGAACCTTCACATTGCCGATGAATCACAGATATCGCATGAGAATTAAATAAAAAAGGCTCAATGCCGACTTAAGTACAAGAAGACTGACTTCTCTTAGTGTCTATGTTTCGAGCCCTTCCTGTGCTCCAGTTTCAGATTACGATGCACAACAGCAGGTTACTGTATGCCTTGGAACTTCACATTCACGATGAAACACAGAAATTGCATCGGAATCAAATACATTAGGCACAATGCCGACTTAAGTACAAGTAGACTGAGTCTTCTTACTGTTTTACTTTGAGCCTTACCTGTGTCACCAGTTTTAGATACCGATGCTTCCCTTCTAGTTTACTGTATACCTTGGACCTTTACTTTGACGATGAAACACAGAAATTGCATCGGAATTAATTACAGAAGACACAATGCCGACTTAAGTACAAGAAGACTGAGTCTTCTTACCATCTATGTTTTGAGCCTTCCCTGTGACACCGGTTTTAGATTCCGATGCTTCACTTCAGGTTTATTGTATCCCTTGGACCTTCACATTGACGATGAAACACAGAATTTGCATCGTAATTAAATATAAAAGGCACAATGCCGATTTAAGAACATGAAGACTGACCTCTCTTTGTGTCTATGTTTTGAGCATTTCCTTTGTCACCAGTTGTAGATTCCGATGCACCACTGCAGGTTTACTTAATCCCTTGGAACTTCCCTTCTAGTTTACTGTATACCTTGGACCTTTACTTTGACGATGAAACACAGAAATTGCATCGGAATTAATTACAGAAGACACAATGCCGACTTAAGTACAAGAAGACTGAGTCTTCTTACCATCTATGTTTTGAGCCTTCCCTGTGACACCGGTTTTAGATTCCGATGCTTCACTTCAGGTTTATTGTATCCCTTGGACCTTCACATTGACGATGATACACAGAATTTGCATCGTAATTAAATATAAAAGGCACAATGCCGATTTAAGTACATGAAGACTGACCTCTCTTTGTGTCTATGTTTTGAGCATTTTCCTGTGTCACCAGTTGTAGATTCCGATGCACCACTGCAGGTTTACTTAATCCCTTGGAACTTCGCATTCACGATTAAGCACTGAAATTCCATCGGAATTAAATACAAAAGTCACAATGCCGACTTAAGTACATGAAGACTGTGTCCTCTTGCCGTCAATGATTTGAACCTTTCCTGAGAGACCAGTGTTAGATTCCGAAGCTTGGCTGCAGGTTTACGGTATCACTTGGACCTTCACATTGACGATGAAACACAGAAATTGAAACGGAATTAATCACAAAATGCACAATGCCGTCATAAGTAAAAGAAGACTGACTTTTCTTAGTGTCTATCTTTCGAGCCTTTACTGTGTCACCAGTATTAGATTCCGATGCACAACTGCAGGTTTACTGTACCCCTTCGACCTTCACGTTGCCGATGAAACACAGAAAATGCATCGGAATTAAATACAAAAGGCACAATGCCGACTTAAGTACAATAAGACTGACTTATCTTAGTGTCTATGTTTTGAGGATTTCCAGTGCTCCAGTTTTAGATTACGATGCACAACAGCAGGTTCACTGTATCCCTTGGAACTTCACATTCACAATTAAACACAGAAATTGCATCGGAATTATATACATAAGGCACAATACCGACTTAGGTACAAGAAGACTGAGTCCTCTTACCGTCTATGATTTGAGCCTTTCCTGTGAGACCAGTTTTAGATTCTGATGCTTCACTTCAGGTTTACTATATCACTTGGACCTTCACATTGACGATGATACACAGATATTGCATCGGAATTAATTACAAAAGGCACAATGCCGACTTAAGTACAAGAAGAAAGACTTTTCTTAGTGTCTATGTTTCCAGCATTTCCCGTGTTTCCAGTTATAGATTCCAATGCTTCACGTCCAATTTACTGTATCCCTTGGACCTTCACTTTGACGATGAAACACTGAAATTGCATCGTAATTAAATACAAAAGGCACAATGCCGACTTAAGTACAAGAAGGCTGAGCCTTCTTACCGTCTATGTATTGAGCCTTTCCTGCGTCACCAGTTTTAGGTTCCGATGCTTCACGTCCAATTTACTGTAACCCTTGGTCCTTCACTTTGACGATGAATCACATAAATTGCATTGGAATTAAATACAAAAGGCACAACGTCGACGTAAGGTCAAAAAGATTGACTTTTCATAGTGTCTATGCTTTGAGCCTTTCCTGTGAGACCTGTGTTAGATTCCGATGCTTCACTTCAGGTTTACTGAATCCCTTGGACCTTCACTTTGACGATGATACACAGAATTTGCATCGTAATTAAATATAAAAGGCACAATGCCCATTTATGTACATGTAGACTGACCTCTCTTTGTGTCTATGTTTTGAGCATTTTCCTGTGTCACCAGTTGTAGATTCCGATGCACCACTGCAGGTTTACTTAATCCCTTGGAACTTCGCATTCACGATTAAGCACTGAAATTCCATTGGAATTAAATACAAAAGTCACAATGCCGACTTAAGTACATGAAGACTGAGTCCTCTTGCCGTCATTGATTTGAACCTTTCCTGAGAGACCAGTGTTAGATTCCGAAGCTTGGCTGCAGGTTTACGGTATCACTTGGACCTTCACATTGACGATGAAACACAGAAATTGAAACGGAATTAATCACAAAATGCACAATGCCGTCATAAGTAAAAGAAGACTGACTTTTCTTAGTGTCTATCTTTCGAGCCTTTACTGTGTCACCAGTATTAGATTCCGATGCACAACTGCAGGTTTACTGTACCCCTTCGACCTTCACGTTGCCGATGAAACACAGAAAATGCATCGGAATTAAATACAAAAGGCACAATGCCGACTTAAGTACAATAAGACTGACTTATCTTAGTGTCTATGTTTTGAGGATTTCCAGTGCTCCAGTTTTAGATTACGATGCACAACAGCAGGTTCACTGTATCCCTTGGAACTTCACATTCACAATTAAACACAGAAATTGCATCGGAATTATATACATAAGGCACAATACCGACTTAGGTACAAGAAGACTGCGTCCTCTTACCGTCTATGATTTGAGCCTTTCCTGTGAGACCAGTTTTAGATTCTGATGCTTCACTTCAGGTTTACTATATCACTTGGACCTTCACATTGACGATGATACACAGATATTGCATCGGAATTAATTACAAAAGGCACAATGCCGACTTAAGTACAAGAAGAAAGACTTTTCTTAGTGTCTATGTTTCCAGCATTTCCCGTGTTTCCAGTTATAGATTCCAATGCTTCACGTCCAATTTACTGTATCCCTTGGACCTTCACTTTGACGATGAAACACTGAAATTGCATCGTAATTAAATACAAAAGGCACAATGCCGACTTAAGTACAAGAAGACTGAGCCTTCTTACCGTCTATGTATTGAGCCTTTCCTGCGTCACCAGTTTTAGGTTCCGATGCTTCACGTCCAATTTACTGTAACCCTTGGTCCTTCACTTTGACGATGAATCACATAAATTGCATTGGAATTAAATACAAAAGGCACAACGTCGACGTAAGGTCAAAAAGATTGACTTTTCATAGTGTCTATGCTTTGAGCCTTTCCTGTGAGACCTGTGTTAGATTCCGATGCTTCACTTCAGGTTTACTGAATCCCTTGGACCTTCACTTTGACGATGAAACACAAATATAGCATCGGAATTAAATAGAAAAGGCACAATCCCGACTTAAGTACCAGAAGACTTTCTCATCTTACTGTCTATCATTTGAGCCTTTCCAGTGAGACCAGTTTAGATTCCGATACTTCACTTCAGGTTTACTGTAGCCCTTGAACCACCACATTGCCGATGAAACACAGATATCGCATCAGAATTAAATAAAAAAGGCGCAATGCCGACTTAAGTACAATAAGACTGACTTTTCTTAGTGTCTATGTTTCGAGCCCTTCCTGTGCTCCAGTTTCAGATTACGATGCACAACAGCAGGTTACTGTTTGCCTTGGAACTTCACATTCACGATGAAACACAGAAATTGCATCGGAATCAAATACATAAGGCACAATGCCGACTTAAGCACAAGAATACTGAGTCCTCTTACCGTCTATGACTTGAGCCTTTCCTGTGAGACAAGTTTTAGATTACGATGCTTCACTTCAGGTTTACTGTATCCGTTGGACCTTCACATTGCCCATGAAATACAGCAATTGCATCGGAAATAAATACAAAAGCAACAATGCCAACTTAGGTACAAGAAGCCTGAGAATTCTTACCGTCTACGTTTTGAGCCTTTCCTGTGAAACCAGTTTTACAATCCGATGCTTCACTTCAGGTTTACTGAAAACCCTTGCACCTTCACTTTGACGACGAAACACAAAAGTAGCATCGGAATTAAATACAAAGGGCAGAATTCCGACTTAGGTACAACGAGACTGACTTTTCTTAGTGTCTATGTCTAACCCTTTCCAGTGTCACCAGTTTTAGATTCTGTTGCACTACTGCAGGTTTTCTGTATCCCTTGGAACTTCAGATTCACGATTAAACACAGAAATTGCCTCGGAATTAAATACGAAAGCCACTATGACGACTTAAGTACGAGAAGGCTGAGTCCTCTTACCGTCTATGGTTTGAGCCTTTCGTGTGAGTCCAGTTTTAGATTCCGATGATTGACTGCAGGTTTCCCGTATCACTTACAACTTCACATTGATGATGAAACAGAGAAATTGCTTCGGAATTAATTACAAAATGCACAATGCCGACTTAAGTACAAGAAGACTGACTTTTCATAGTGTATATGTTTCGAGCCTTTTCTATGTCACCAGTTTTAGATTCTGATGCACAACAACTGGTGTACTGTTTCCCTTGGACTTTCACATTAATGATGAAAGGCAGAAATTGCATCGGAAGTAATTACAAAATGCCTAATGCCGACTTAAGTACAAGAAGACTGACTTTTCTTTGTGTCTATGTTTTGAACCTTCCCTGTGGGACCACGTTTAGATTCCGATGCTTCATGTCTGGTTTACTGAATCCCTTGGACCTTCACATAGACAATGAAACACAGAAAGAGCATCGGAATAAAATACAAAAGGCACAATGCCGACTTAAGTACAATTAGACTGAGTCTTCTTACTGTCTATGCTTAGAGCCTTTCCTGTGTCACCAGTTTTAGATTCTGATGCACCACTGCAGGTTTACTGTATCCCTTGGAACTTCGCATTTACGATTAAGCACAAAAATTGCATCGGAATTAAATACAAAAGTCACAATGCCGACTTAAGTACATGAAGACTGATTCCTCTTACCGTCAATGATTTGAGCCTTTCCTGAGAGATCAGTTTTAGATTCCGATGCTTGGCTGCAGGTTTACTATATCACTTGGACCTTCACATTGACGATGAAACACAGAAATTGAATCGGAATTAATCACAAAATGCACAATGCCGACATAAGTACAGGAAGACTGACTATTCTTAGTGTCTGTGATTCGAGCCTTTACTGTGTCACCAGTTTTAGATTCCGATGCACAACTGCAGGTTTACTGTGCACCTTCGACCTTCACATTCACGATGAAATACAGATATTGCATCGGAATTAAATACAAAAGGCACAATGCCGACTTAAGTACAATAAGATTGAGTACACTTACTGTCAATGATTTGAGCCTTTTCTGTGAGACCAGTTTTAGATTCGGATGCTTTACTGCAGGTTTACTGTTTCACTTGGACCTTCACATTGACGATGAAACACAAAAATTGGATCGGAATTAAATACAAAAGGCACAAGGCCGTCTTAAGTACCAGAATTTTTTGTCATCTCACTGTCTATGATTTGAGCCTTTCCTGTTAGACCAGTTTTAAATTCCGATTCTTCACTTTAGGTTTACTGTATCCCTTGGACCTTCACATTGACGATGAAACACAGAAATTGCATCGTAATTGATTACAAAATGCACAATACCGACTTAAGTACAAGAAGACTGAGTCTTCTTACTGTCTGTGTTTTGAGCATTCCCTGTGAAACAAGATTTAGATTCAGAGGCTTCGCTTCAGATTTACTCCATCCTATGGCCCTTCACAATGACGATGAAACACAGATATTTGCAACGGAATTAAATACAAAAGGCACAATACCGACATAGTTACGACAAGACCGAGTCTTCTTACAGTCCATTTTATGAGCCTTTCCTGTTAGGCCAGTGTTTGATTCCGATGCTTCACTTCAGGTTTACTGGATCCTTTGGACCTTCACATAGACGATGAAAAACAGAAATTGCATCGGAATTAAATACAAAAGGCACAATGCCGACGTAAGTACAAGAATACTGCCTTTTCTTAGTGTCTATGTTTCGACCCTTCCTGTGTCTCCAGTTTTAGATTCAGATGCACAACTGCAGGTTTACTGTATGATTTGGACCTTTTTATTGACTACGAAACACAGAAATTGCATCGGAATTAAATACAAAAGGCCCAATGCCGACTTAGGTACAAGAAGACAGACTTTTCTTAGTGTCCATGTTTTGAGCCTTTCCTGTGAGACCAGTTTTAGAATCTGATGCTTCACTTCAGGTTTAGTGTACCCCTTGGACCTTCATTTTGACAATCGAAGACAGTAATTGCATCGGAATTAAATACAAAGGATACAATTCCCACTTAAGAACAAGAAGACTCACTTTTCATGGTGTCTATGCATTGAGCCTCTCCCGTGAAATCAGTTTTAGATTCCGATGCTTCACTTCAGGTTTACTGAATCCCTTGGACCTTAACATTGACTATAAACACAGAAATTACATCGGATTTAAATTCAAAAGGCACAATGCCGACTTAAGTACAGCAAGACTGACTTTTCATAGAGTCTATGATTTGAATCTTTCCTGTGAGACCAGTCTTAGATTCCGATGCACTAATGCAGGTTTACTCTATCCCTTGGACCTTCACTTAGACGATGAAACACAGAAATTGCATCGTAATTGATTACAAAATGCACAATACCGACTTAAGTACAAGAAGACTGAGTCTTCTTACTGTCTGTGTTTTGAGCATTCCCTGTGAAACAAGATTTAGATTCAGAGGCTTCGCTTCAGATTTACTCCATCCTATGGCCCTTCACAATGACGATGAAACACAGATATTTGCAACGGAATTAAATACAAAAGGCACAATACCGACATAGTTACGACAAGACCGAGTCTTCTTACAGTCCATTTTATGAGCCTTTACTGTTAGGCCAGTGTTTGATTCCGATGCTTCACTTCAGGTTTACTGCATCCTTTGGACCTTCACATAGACGATGAAAAACAGAAATTGCATCGGAATTAAATACAAAAGGCACAATGCCGACGTAAGTACAAGAAGACTAAGTCTTCTTACTATGTATGTTTTGTGCCTTCCCTGTGAGACCAATTTTAGATTCCGATGCTGGCTTCAGATTTACTTTATCTTTTGTCCTTCAATTTGGCGATGAAACACAGAAGTTGCATCGGAATTAAATACAAAGGGCACCATGCCGACTTAAGTACAAGAAGACTGATTTCTCTTAATGTCTATGTTTTGAGCCATTCCTGTGAGACTAGTTTTAGATTCCGATGCTTCACTTCAGGTTTTCTGTATCGCTTGGCCCTTCACTTTGACGATGAAACACAGAAGTTGCAACGGAATTAAATACAAAAGCACAATGATGACTTAAGTACAAGAAGACTGAGTCTTCTTACCGTCTATGTATTTGAGCCTTTTGCTGTGTGACCAGTTTTAGATTCCGATGCCTCTCTTCAGGTTTACTGTATCCCTTGGACCATCACATTGACGGTGAAACCCAGAAATTGGATCAGGATTAAATACAAAAGGCACAATGCCGACATAAGTACAAGAAGATTGAGACTTCGTACTGTCTAAGTTTTGAGCCTTCCCAGTGAAACCAGTTCTTCATTCCGAGGCTTCACTTCAGGTTTACTGTATCCCTTGGACCTTCACATTGACGATGAAACACAGAAATTGCATCGGAATTAAATACAAAAGGCACAATGCCGACTTAAGTACAAGAAGACTGAGTCTTCTTAACATCTATGTTTTGAGCCTTCCCAGTGAGACCAGTTTATGATTCCGAAGCTTCACTTCAGGGTTACTGTATCCCTTGGATCTCCACTTTGACGATGAAACACTGAAATTGCATCGGAATTAAATACAAAAGACACCATGCCGCCTTAAGTACAAGAAGCCTGACTTTTCTTAGTGTCTATGTTATTAGCCTTTCCTGCGAGACCAGTTTTAGATTCCGATGCATCACTTCATGTTTACTGTATCCCTTTGGACCTTCACTTTGACGATGAAACACCATAATTGCATCGGAATTAAATACAAAATTCACAATGCCGACCTAAGTACAAGTAGACTGAATTTTGTTAGAGTCTATGCTTTGAGCCCTTCCTTTGTCATCAGTTTTAGATTCCGATGCGCAATTGCAGTTTTTCTGTATCCTTTGGACCTTCACATTGACGATGACTCACAGAAATTGCATCGGAATTAAATACAAAGGGCACAGTGCCGACATAGGTACAAGAAGACTGACTTTTCATAGGGTCTGTGTTTTTAGAATTTCCTGTGAGATCAGTTTTAGATTCCGATGCTTCACTTCATGTTTACTGTATCTCTTGTACCTTCACTATGACGATGTAACACAGGAATTGCATCGCAAATAAATTCAGAAGGCTCAATGCCGACCTAATTACAAGAAGACTGAGTCTTCTTAACGTCTATGTTTTGAGCCTGCCCAGTGAGACCAGTTTATGATTCCGAAGCTTCACTTCAGGGTTACTGTATCCCTAGGATCTCCACATTGACGATGAAACACTGAAATTGCATCGGAATTAAATACAAAAGACACCATTCCGACTTAAGTACAAGAAGACTGAGTCCTCTTACCATCTATGTTTTGAGCCTTTCCTGTGAGACCAATTTTAGATTTCGATGCTTCACTTCAGGTTTACTGTATCACTTACACCATCACATTGACGATGAAACAGAGAAATTGCATCGAAACTAAATACAAAAGGCACAATGCCGACTTACGTACAAGAAGACTGAGTCTTCTTGCTGTCTATGTTTTGAGCCTGTCCTGTGAGACCAGTTTTAGTTTAAGATGCTTCAATTCAGGTTTACTGTATCCCTTGGACCTTCACTTTAACGATGAAACACAAAAATTGCATCGGATTTAAATACAAAATTCTCAATGCCGACCTAAGTACAAAAAGACTGAATTCTGTCAGTGTCTACGTTTTGAGGCTTTCCTGTGTCACCAGTTTTAGATTCCGTTGCACAACTGCTGGTTTACTGTATCCCTTGGACCTTCACCGTGACCATGAAACACAGTAATTGCATCGGAATTAAATACAAAAGGCAGAATGCCGAATCAGTACAAGAAGACTGTCTTTTCTTAGTGTCTATGTTTAAGCCTTTTCTGTGAGAGCAGTTTCAGTTTAAGATGCCTCACTGCCTGTTTTACTCTATCCCTTGACCCTTCACTTTCACGATGAAACAACCATAATTGCATCGGCATTAAATACAAAAGGCACAATTCCGACTTAAGTACAAGAAGACTGACTTTTCTTTGTGTCTATGTTTTGAGCCTTTCCTGTGTCGCAAGTTTTAGATTCCGTTGCACAACTCCTGGTTTACTCTATCCCTTGGAACTTCGCAGTGACGATGAAACACAGTAACTGCATTAGAATTACATACAAAAGGCACAATGCCGACTTAAGTACAAGAAGACTGATTTCTCTTAATGTGTATGTTTTGAGCCATTCCTTTACACTAGTTTTAGATTCCGATGCTTCACTTCAGGTTTACTGTATCCCTTGGACCTTCACTTCAACGATGAAACACAGAAATTGCATCGGAATTAAATATAAAATCCACAATGCCGACATAAGTACAAAAAGACTGAATTTTCTTAGTGTCTATTTTTTTAACCTTTCCTGTGAGACCAGTTTTAGATTCCGATGTTTCAGGTTTACTGTATCCCTTGGACATTCACTTTGACTATGAAACACAAAAATTTCATCGGATTTCAATACAAAAAGCACAATGCTGTCTTAAATACAAGAAGACTGAGTCTTCATACTGTCAATGTTTTGACCCTTACCTGTGTCGCCAGTTTTAGATTCCGATGCGTCAAATCCTGGTTTACTGTATCACTTGGTCCTTTGTTTTGACGATGAAACACAGAAATTGCATCGGAATTAAATACAAAAGGCACAATGCCGACTTAAGTACAAGAAGACTGAGTCTTCTTACTGACTATGTTTTGAGCCCTCCCAGTGAGACCAGTTTTTGATTCCGAAGCTTCACTTCAGGGTTACTGTATCCCTTGGACTTTCACATTGAGGATGAAACATTGAACTTGAATTGGAATTAAATACAAAATGCACAACGCCGACTTAAGTACAATCAGACTGAGTCTTCTTACCATCTATGTTTTGAGCCTTTCCTGTGAGACCAGTTTTAGATTCCGATGCTTCACTTCAGGTTTACTGTATTCCTTGCACCTTCACATAGACGATGAAACACAGAAATCGCATCGGAATTAAATAAAAAAGGCACAATGCCGACTTATGTACCAGAAGACTGGCTTTTCTTAGTGTCTATGTTTTGAGCCGTTCCTGTGTCACCAGTCTTAGATTCCGATGTACAATTGCAGTTTCTCTAAATCCCTTGGATCTTCACTTTGACGATGAAACACAAAAATTGTATCGGAATTAAATACAAAAGGCACAATGCCGACTTTAGTACAAGGAGACTGACTTTTTTTAGTGTCTATGTTTTGAAATTTTCCTGTGGGACCACTTTTAGATTCCGATACACAACTGCAGGTTTACTGTATCCCTTGGTCCTTCACTTTGACGATTCAACACATAAATTGCTTCGGAATTAAATACAAAATGCCGACTTAGGTACGGGAAGACTGAGTCTTCTTACTGTCTATGTTTGTGCCTTTCCTGTGAGACCAGTTTTTGATTCCGATGCTTCTCTTCAGATTTACTTTATCCCTTGGACCTTCACATTGACGATGAAACACGGAAATTGCATCGGAATTAAATACAAAAGGCACAATGCCGACTTCGGTACGAGAAGACTGAGTTATCTTACCGTCTATGCTTTGAGCCTTTTCTGTGAGACCAGTTTTAGATTCCGATGCTTTACTTCAGATTTACTTTATCCCTTGGACCTTCAATTTGACGATGAAACACAGAAATTGCATCGGAATTAAATACAAAAGCACAATGCCGACTTAAGTACAAGAGGACTGAGTCTTCTGACTGTCTATGATTTGAGCCCTTCCTGTGAGACCAGTTGTAGACTCTGATGCAATATTTCCGATTTACAGTATCCCTTGGTCCTTCGCTTTGACGATAAAACACAAAAATTGCATCGGAAGTAAATACAAAAGACACATTGCCGACTTAAGTACAAAAAAACTGACTTTTCTAAGGGTCTATGTTTTGGCCTTTCCTGTGATCCCTGTTTTAGATTCCGACGCTTTGCTTCATGTTTACTATATTCCCTGGACCTCCACGCTGATGATGAAACACAGAAATTGCTTCGTAATTAAATACAAAAGGCACAATGCAGACATAAGTACAAGATGACTGAGTCTTCTTACCGCCTATGTTTTTTGCCTATCCTGTGAGTCCAGTTTTAGATTCCGATGCTTCACTTCCGGTTTACTGTATCCCTTAGACTTTCATTTTGACGATGAAATACAAAGATTTCATCGGAATTCAAAACAAATGTCACAATGCCGACTTAAGTACAAGAAGACTGACTTTCCATAGTGTTATGTTTTGAGCCTTTCCTGTGTCAACAAGTTTAGATTCCGATGCACAACTGCTGATTTACTGTATCCCATGGAAAATGAAACAAAGAAGGTGCATCGGAATTAATTACAAATGCACATGCCGACTTAAATACAAAAAGACTGACTTTTCTTAGTGTCTATGTTTTGAGCCTTTCCTGTGTCACCAGTTTTAGTCTCCTATGGACAACGGCAGGTTTACTTGCCCCTTGGGCCGTCACTTTGAGGATGAAAACCAAAAATTGCATTTGAATTAACTACAAATGGCACAATGACGACTTAAGTACAAGAACACTGACTTTTCCTAGTGTCTGTGATTTGAGCCATTCCTGTGTACCCAGTTTTAGATTCCGATGAACAACTGCAGATTTACGGTGTACGTTGGACCATCACATTGACGATGAAACCCAGAAATTGCATCAGGATTAAATACAAAGGGCACAATGCCGACTTAAGTACAAGAGGTCTGAGTCTTCTTACTGTCTAAGTTTTGGGCCTTCCCAGTGAAACCAGTTCTTCATTCCGATGCTTAACTTCAGGTTTACTCAATCCCTTGGATTTTCAGGTTGACGATGAACCACATAAATTGCATCGGAATTAAATACAAAAGGCACAAAGCCGACATAAGTACAAGAAGACTGACTCTTCTATTGGCTATTCTTTGAGCATTTCCTGTGAGACTAGTGATTGATTCCGATGCTTCACTTCAGGTTTACTGTTTCCCTTGAACTTCACGTTGACGATGAAACACAAAAACTGTATCGGAATTAAATATAAAAGGCACAATGCAGACTTAAGTACAAGAAGACTGAGACTTCTTACCGTCTATGTTTTGAGCCTCTCCAGTGAGACCAGTTTTTGATTCCAATTTTACACTTCAGATTTACTGTATCCCTTGGACCTTCACTTTGACGATGAAACACAAAAAATTCATCGGAATTCAAATCAAAAGGCACAATGACGACTAAGGTTCAAGAATTCTGACTTTCCTAAGTGTCTATGTATTGAGCATTTCCTGTGTCACCAGTTTTAGATTCCGATGCACATCTGCAGATTTACTGTATCCCTTGGACCTTCACATTGACAATGATACACAGAGATTGCATATGAATTAAATACAAAAGGCACAATGCCGACATAAGTACATGGAGACTGAGTCTTCTTACTGTCTATGTTTGAGCCTTTCTTGTGACACCAGGTTTAGTTTCTGATGCACAAATGCAGGTTTACTGTATCTCTTGCACTTTCACTTTGACGATGAAACACAAAAATTGCATGGGAAGTAAATACGAAATTCACAATGCCGACTTAAGCACAAGAATACAGACTTTTTTAGTGTCTGTGTCTTGAACCTCTCCTGTGAGGCCAGTTTTGGATTCCAATGCTTCGCTTCAGGTTTACTGTATCCCTTGGATCTTCGGTTTGACGATCAAACACAAAACTTGAATCGGAATTAAATACAAACGGCACAATGCCGACTAAGTACAAGAGGACACACTTTTCTTAGTGTCTATGATTTGAGCCTTTCCTGTGAGACCAGTTTGAGCTTCCGATGCTTCATTTCAGGTTTACTGTATCCCTTGAATATTCACATTGACGATGAAAGACAGAAATTGCATCGGAATTAAATACAAAAGGCACAATGCCGACATAAGGCCAAGAAGACTGAGTCTTCTTACCGTCTATGTTTTTAGCCTTTCCTGTTTCAACAAATTTAGATTCCGATGCGTCACCTCCAGTTTACTGTATCCCATGGACATTCACTTTGACGATGAAACACAAAAATTGCATCGGAATTAAATACAAAAGGCACAATGCCAACTTAAGTTTAAGAAGACTGACTTTTCTTAGTGTCTATGATTTGAGCCTTTCCTGTGAGATTAGTTTTAAATTCCGTTGCTTCACTGCAGGTTTACTGTATCCGTTGGAGCATCACATTGACGATGAAACATAGAAATTGCATCGGAATGTAATACAAAAGGTACAATGCCGACTTAAGTACAAGAAGACTGAGTCTTCTTACCGGCTATGTTTTGAGCCATTCCTGGGGACCAGTATTAGTTTCCGATGGTTCCCTTCAGGTTTACAGTATCTCTTGGATCTTTAGTTTGACGGTGTACTACAAGAATTGCATCGGAATTAAATACAAAAGGCACAATGCCGACATATGTACAAGAAGACTGACTTTTGTAAGTGTCGATGTTTGAGCCCTTCCTGTGTCACCAGTTTTAGATTCCGATACTTCACATCGGGTTTACTGTATCCCATGGACCTTCACTTTGACGATGGAACTCAAAAATTGCATTGGAATTAAATACAAGAGTCACAATGCCGACTTAAGTACTAGAAGGCTGTGTCTTCTTACTGTCTATGATTTATCCTTCCCTGTGTGACCAGTTTTGGATTCTGATGCTTCACTTCAGGTTTACTGTATTCTTTTTACTTTCACATTGACGATGCCACACAGTTATTGCATCGGAATTAAATACAAAAGGCACAATGCTGACTTAGGCACATGAAGACGGACTTTTCTTCGTGTCTATGTTTTAGCCTTTCCTGTGTCACCAGTTTTAGATTCCGATGCACGACAGCAGGATAATTGCATCCCTTGAACCTTCACTTTGACGATGAAACACAACAATTGCATCGGAATTTAATACAAAAGGCACAATGCCGACCTAAGTACTAGAAAACTGAGTTCTCTTGCTGTCTATGTTTGAGCCTTTTCTGTGTCACCAGTCTTAGATTCCTATGCTACACGTCAGGTTTACTGTATCCCTCGGACCTTCACTTTGACGTTGAAACACAGAAATTGCACCGGAATTAAATACAAAAAGTACAATGCCGACTTAAGTACACGGAGACTGAGTCTACTTATCGTCTGTGTTTTGATCTCTTCATGTGAGACCAGTTTTAGATTTAGATGCTTCACTTCACGTTTACTGTATCCCTTGGACCTTCACATTGACGATGAAACACAGTAATAGCATCGGAATTAAATAAAAAATGAACAATGCCGACTTAAAGTACAAGACACTGACTTTTCTTAGTTACTGTGATTTGAGCCTATCCAGTGAGACCAGTTTTAGATTCCGATGCTTTACTTCAGGTTTGCAGTATCCCTTGGACTTTCACATTGACGATGAAACACAGATATTGCGTCGGAATTAAATACAAAAGGCACAATTCCGACTGAAGTTCTAGAAGACTTTGCCTTCTTACTGTCTATGATTTGAGCCCTCCCTGTGATACCAGTTTTAGAATCCGATGATTCACTTCCGGTTTGCTATATCCCTTGGACATTCACATTGACGATGTAACACAAACATTGCATCGGTATTAAATACAAAAGGCACAATTCCGACTTAAGTACATGAAGACTGACTTTTCTTAGTGTCTATGTTTCGAACCTATCCTGTGTCACCAGTTTTAGATTCCGATTCACAACCTTAGGTTTACTGTAACCCATGGCCCTTCGCATTGACGATGAAACACAGAAATTGCATCGGATTGAAATACAAAAGTCGCAATGCCGACTTAAGTACAAGAAGACTAAGTCTTCTTACTGTCTATGTTTTGAGCCTGGCCTGTGAGACCAGTGTTAGATTCCGATACTTCACTACAGGTTTACTGTATCCCTTGGAAATTCACATTGAAGATGAAACACAGAATTTGATATCGGAATTAAAAACAAATGGCACAATGCCGACTTAATCACTAGAAGACTGACTTTTGTTGGTGTCTATGTTTTGAGCTTTTCCTGTGTCCCCAGTTTCAGATTCCGATGCACAACATGAGTTTTACTGTATCCCTTCGACATTCACATTGATGATGAAACACAGTAATTGCATCGGAATTAAATACAAAAGGCACAATGCCGACTCAAGTACAAAGAGACTGACTTTTCTTAGTGTCTATGATTCGAGCCTGTCCTGTGTCCCCAGTTTTAGATTCCGATGCACACCTGCAAGTTTACTGTATTCCTTGGAACTTCACATTGACGATGAAACACAGAAATTGCATCGGAATTAAATATAAAAGTCACAATGCCGACGTAAGTACAAGAAGATTGGGTATTCTTACCGTCTATGTTTGGAGCCTCTCCTGTGAGACCTGGTTTGGATTCCGATGCTTCACTTCAGGTTTACTGTATCCCTTGGACCTTCACTTTGACGATGAAACACAGAAATTGCAACAGAATTAAATACAAAAAGCACAATGCCGAATTACGTACAAGAAGTTTGAGTCTTCTTACCGTCTGTGATTTGAGCCTCTCTTGTGAGGCCAGTTTTAGATTCCGATGCTTCACTTCAGCTTTACTGTATCCCTTGGACCTTCACTTTAACGATGAAACACAAAAGTTGCATCTTAATTAAATACAAAAGGCGAATTGCCGACTTAAGTACAAGAAGACTAAGTCTTCTTACTGTCTATGTTTTGAGCTTTGCCTGTGAGACCAGATTTAGATTCTGATGCTTCACTTCAGGTTCTCTGTATCCCTTGCAAAATCACATTGACGATGAAACACTGAAATTGATATCGGAATTAAATACAAATGGCACAATGCCGCCTTAAGTACAAGATGTATCGAGCTTTTCCTGTGTCCCTAGTTTTAGATTCCGACGCACAACTTGAGATTTACTGCATCCATTCGACCTTCACATTGACGATGAAACACAGAAATTGCATCGGACTTAAATACAAAAGGCACAATGTCTACTTAAGTACAAAGAGACTGACTTTTCTTAGTGTCTATGATTCGAGCCTGTCCTGTGTCACCAGTTTTAGATTCCGATGCACAACTGTAAGTTTACTGTATCCCTTGGAACTTACATAGACGATGAAACACAGAAATTGCTTCGGAATGAATTACAAAAGGCTCAATGCCGACTTAAGTACAAGAAGACTGTGTCTTCTTAGTGTCTATGCTTTTAGCCTTCCCTGTGAGACCAGTTTTAGATTTCGATGTTTCACTTCAGGTTTAGTGTATCCCTTGGACCTTCACTTTGACGATGACACACAAAAATTGCATCGGAATTAAATAAAAAAGCCACAATGCCGCCATAAGTACAAAAAGACTGACTTTTCTTTGTGTCTGTGTTTTGCGCCTTTCCTGTCATACCAGTTTTAGATTCCGATGCTTCACTTCCGGTTTACTGTATCCCTCGGACCTTCACTTTGATGATGAAACACAGAAATTGCATCGAAATTCAATACAAAAGGCACAATCCCGACTTAAGTACAAGAAGACTGATTCTTCATACCGTCTATGTTTTGAGCCTTTCCTGTGACACCAGTTCTAGATTCCGATACTTCATTTCAGGATTACTGTCTCCCTAGGACCTTCAATTTGACTATGAAATACAAAAATTCCGTCGGTATTAAATACCAAAGGCACAAAGCCGACTTAAGTGCAAGTGGACAGAGTCTTCTTATTGTCTATGCTTTGAGCCTTCCCTGTGAGACCAGTTATAGATTCCGATGCTTCACTTCAGGTTGACTGTATGCCTTGGACCTTCTCTTTGTCGATGAAACACAGAAATTGCAACACAATTAAATACAAAACGCACAATGCCGAATTACGTACAAGAAGACTGAGTCTTCTTACCGTCTATGATTTGAGCCTCTCCTGTGAGAACAGTTTTAGATTACGATGCTTCACTTCTGGTTTACTGTATCCCTTGGACCTTCTCTTTGACGACGAAACACAAAAATTGCATCGGAATTAAATACAAAGGCCACAATGCCGAATTAAGTACAAGAAGACTGACTTTTCTCAGTCCCTATGTTTTGATTCTTTCGTGTGACAGCAGTTTTAGATTCCGATGCAGAACTGCTGGTTTACAGTATTCCTTGGACATTCGCAATGTCGATGAAATGCAGTAATTGCAACGGAATTAAGTGCAAAAGGCACAATGCCGAATTCAGTACAAGAAGACTGACTTGTCTTAGTGTCTATGTTTCGAGCCTGTCCTGTGACACCAGTTTTAGTTTCCGATGCACAACTGTAGGTTTACTGTATTCCTTGGACCTTCACATTGACGATGAAAAGCAGAAATTGTATCGGAAATAAATAGAAAAGGCACAATGCCGACTTAAGTACAAGAACACTGACTTTTCTTAGTGTCTATGTCTTGCGCCTTTCCTGTGATACCAGTTTTAGATTCCGATGCTTCACTTCCGGTTTACTGTATCCCTCAGACCTTCACTTTGACGATGAAACACAGAAATTGCATCAAAATTCAATACAAAAGGCACATGCCGACTTAAGTACAAGAAGACTGATTCTTCATACTGTCTATGTTTTGAGCCTTTCCTGTGAGACCAGTTAAAGATTCCGATGCTTCATTTCAGGTTTACTGTCTCCCTAGGAACTGCGCTTTGACTATGAAACACAAAAATTGCATCGGAATTAAATACCAAAGGCACAATGCCGACCTAAGTGCAAGTGGACAGAGTCTTCTTACTGTCTATGCTTTGAGCCTTCCCTGTGAGACCAGTTATAGATTCCGATGCTTCACGTCAGGTTTACTGTATCCCTTGGACTTTCACATTGACGTAGAAATACAGATATTTCATCGGAATTAAATACAAAAGGCACAATGGCGACTTAAGGACAAGAAGACCGAGTTCTCTTACTTGAGGTTTACTGTGTCCCTTGGCCCTTCACTTTGACGATGAAACACAAACATTGCATCGGAATTAAATACAAAATGCCCAATGCCGATTTAAGAACAAGAAGACTGCGTCTTCTTACCGTCTATGTTTTGGGCCTTCCCTTAGAGACCAGTTTTATATTCAGAAGTTTCGTTTAATTATTGCTGTATAGCTTGGACCTTCACAGTCACGATGAAACACAGAAATTGCATCGGAATTAAATACGAAAGGCAGAATGCCGACTTAAGTACTAGAATACAGACACTTCATTCTGTGTAAGCTTTGAGCCTCTCTTGTGTCACCAGTTTTGGATTCCGATGCTTTACTTCAAGATTACTGTATCCCTTGGGCCTTCAGATTCACGATGAAACACAGAAATTGCATCGGAATTAAATACAAAATGAACAATGCCGACATAAGTACAGGAAGATTGAGTCTTCTTACTGTCTATGGTTGAGCCTTTCCTCTTAGACCAGTTCTAGATTCCGATGCTTTACTACAGGTCTACTGTATCCCTTGGACCTTCACATTGACGATGAAACACAGAAATTGCAACGGAATTAAGTACACAAGGCACAATGCGGACATAAGTCCAAGAAGACTAAGTCTTATTACTGTCTAAGCTTTAGGCTTTTCCTGTGTCACCAGTATTGATTCCGATGCTTCACTTCAGGTTTACTGTATCGCTTGGGACTCCACACTCACGGTGAAACACAGAAATTGAATCGGAATTAAATACAAAAGGCACAATGCCGACTTAAGTACGAGAAGACTGAATCTTCTTACTGTCTAAGGTTGAGCCTTTCCATTGAGACAAGTTCTAGGTTCCGATGCTTCACTTCAGGTTTACTGTATCCCTTGGAACTTCACATTGATGATGAAACACAGAAATTGCATCGGAATTAAATAAAAAGCCACAACGCCGACGTAACTATAAGAAGACTGACTTTTCTTAGAGTCTATGTATCGAGCCTTTCCTGGGTCACCAGTTTTAGATTCCGATGCACAACTGCAGGTTTACTGTATCCCTTGGAACATCACATTCACGATTAAACACAGATATTGCTTCGGAATTGATTACAAAAGGCACAATGCCTAATTAAGTACAAAAAGAAAGACTTTTCTTGGTGTCTATGATTTGAGCCTTTCCTGTGAGACCAGCTTTGGATTCCAATGATACATTTCAGGTTTACTGTATCCCTTGGACCCTCACTTTGACGACGAAACACAAAAATTGCATTGGAATTAAATACAAAAGGCACAAGCCGCCGTAAGTATAAGATGACTGACTTTTCTATGTGTCTGTGTTTGAGCCTTTCCTGTGTCACCAGTTTTGGATTGCGATGCACGACTGCAGGTATTCTGTATCCCTTGGACCATTACTATGACGATGACACACAGTAATTGCATCGGAACTAAACACAAAAGGCACAATGCAGACTTATAAACCAGACGACTGACATATCTTAATGTCAATGCTTTGAGCCTTTCCTGTGAGACCAGTTTTACAATCCGATGCTTCACTTCCGGTTTAGTGTATGCCTTGGACCTTCACTTTGACGATGAAACACAGAAATTGCATCACAATTAAATGCAAAAGGCACAATGAAGAATTATGTTCAAGAAGACTGAGTCTTCTTACCATCTATGATTTGAGCCTCTCCTGTGAGACCTGGTTTAGATTCCGATGCTTCACTTCCGGTTTACTGTATCCCTTGGACCTTCATTTTGATGATTAAACACGGTAAATGCATCGGAATTAAATACAAATTGCACAATGCAGACTTAAGTACCAGACGACTGACATTTCTTAGTGTCTATGCTTTGAGCCTTTCCTGTGAGACCAGTTTTACATTCCGATGCTTCACTGCAGGTTTACTGTATGCCTTGGACCTTCACATTGACGACGAAACACAGAATTTGCATTGGAATTCAACACAAAAGGCACAATGCTGAGTTAAGTACAAGAAGACTGAGTCGTCTTACTGACTATGCTATGAGCCTTTCCTGTGAGACCAGTTTTAGATTCCGATGTTTCGCTTCAGGTTTACTGTATCCCTTGGTCCATCAGATTGACTATGAAACACAAAAATGTCATCGGAATTTAACACAAAAGGCACAATGCCGACTTAAGCACAAGAAGCCCTACTTTTCATAGTGTCTATGATTTGGGATTTTTCTGTTTCACCAGTTTTAGATTCCGATGTACAACTGCAGATTTACTGTTTTCTTAGACCTTCACATTGACGATGAAACACAGAACATGCATCGGAATTAAATACAAAAGGCACAATGTCGACTTAAGTACAAGAAAACTGACTTTTTTTAGTGTCTATGTTTTGAGCCTTTCCTGTGAGACCAGTATTAGATTCCGATGCTTCACTTCAGGTTTACTGTATCCCTTGGACCTTCAGTTTGACGATGAAACACAGAAATTGCACCGGAATTAAATGGTTAAAGCACAATGCCGCCTTAAGTACAAGAAGACTGAGTCTTCATACCGTCCATGTTTTGAGAATTTCCTGTGAGAAAAGTTATAGATTCCGATGCTTCACATCAGGTTTACTGTATCCCTTGTACCTTCACATTGACATTGAAACACAGATACTGCATCGGAATTAAATACAAAAGGCACAATGCCGACTTAAGTACAAGAAGACTGAGTCTTCTTACTGTCTATGCTCTGAGCCTTTCCTGTGTCTCCAGTTTTAGATTCCGACGCTTCACTTCAGGTTTACTGTATCCATTGGACCTTTACTTTGACAATGAACTACAGATATTGCATCGGAATAAAAGACAAAATTCACAATGCAGACTTAAGTACAAGAAGACTGAGTCTTCATACCGTCTATGCTTTGAGATTTCCTGTGAGACCAGTTATAAATTCCGATGCTTCACTTCAGGTTTACTGGAGACCTTGGACCTTCACATTGACGACGCAACACAATTATTGCATCGAAATTAAATACAAAAGGCACAATGCCGACTAAGTACAAGAAGACTGCCTTTTCTTAGTGGCTATGTTTCGAGCCTGTCCTGTGACAACAGTTTTCGAATCCGATGCACAACTGCAGGTTTACTGTATCCCTTGGACCTTCACATTGACGATGAAACACAGAAGTTGCATCGGAATGAAATACAAATGGCACAATGCCAACTTAAGTACAAGAAGACTGAGTGTTCATACGGTCTCTGTTTTCAGCCTTTCCTGTGGGACCAGTTTTAGATAACTATGCTTCAATTCAGGTTTACTGTATCCCTTGGACCTTCACATTGACGATGAAACACAGAAATTGCATCGGAATTAAATACAAAAGGCAAAATGCCGACTTAAGTACAAGAAGATTGACCTATCTTAGTGTCTATGTTTTGAGCCTTTCCTGTGGGACCAGTTGTAGATTCCCATTCTTCACTGTAGGCATATATTATCCCTTGGACCTTCACATTGACGATGAAACACAGATATTGCATCGGAGTTATATACAAAAAGCAAAATGCCAACATAAGTACAAGAGGGCTGCGTCCTCTTACGGTCTATGATTCGAGCCTTTCCTGTGAGACCAGCTTTAGATTCCGATGCTTCACGTCAGGTTTACTGTATCCCTTGGTTTTTCACATTGACGATGAAACTCAGAAATTGCATCGGATTTAAATACAAGAAGCACAATGCCGACTTAAGTACAAGAAGACTGAGTCTTCATACCGTCTATGTTTTCAGCCATTCCAGTGGGACCAGTTTTAGATTACTATGCTTCAATTCAGGTTTACTGTATCGTTTGGATCTCCACATTCACGATGAAACACAGAAATTGCATCGGAATTAAATATAAAAGTCACAATGCCGACTTAAGTACAAGAAGACTGTGTCTTCCCACTGTCTATAATTTGAGCCTTACCTGAGAGATTAATATTAGATTCTGATGCTTTACTTCAGGTTCACTATATCGCTTGGACCTTCACATTGACGATGAAACACAGAAATCGCATCGGAATTAAATACAAAATGCACAATGCCGACTTATGGACAAGAAGACTGACTCTTCTTAGTGTCTATATTTCGCGCCTTACCTGTGTCCCCAGTTTTAGATTCCGATGCACAAATTCAGGTTTACTGTATCCCTTGCAACTTCACATTCACGATTAAACACAGAATTTGCTTCGGAATCAAATACATAAGGCACATTACCGATTTACGTACAAGATGACAGAGTCCTCTTACCGTCTATCATTTGAGCCTTTCCTGTGAGACCAGTTTTAGATTCCGATGCTACACTTCAGGTTTACTGTATCCCTTGGACATTATCTTTGACGATGAAACACAGTAATTGCATCGGACTTAATTACAAAAGTCACAATGCCGATTCAAGTACAAGAAGACTGACTTGTCATAGTGTCTATGTTTCGAGCCTTTCTTGTGTCACCAGTTGTAGATTCCGATGCACAACTGCAGGTTCCCTGTATCCCTTGGACCTCCACATTCACGATGAAACACAGAAATTGCACGGAATTAAATACAAAGCCACAATGCCGACTCAAGTTCAAGAAGGCTGACTTTTCTAAGAGTCAATGATTTGAGTCTTTTCAATGTCACCAGTTTCAGGTTCCGATGCACAACTGCTGGTTTACTGTATCCCTAGAACCTTCACATTGACGATGAAACACAGTAATTGCATCGGAATTAGATACAGAAGGCAGAATGCCGACGTAAGTACAAGAGGCCTGACTTCTCTTAGTGTCTATGTTTTGAACCTTTCCTGAAGACCAGTTTTAGATTACGATGCTTCACTTCAGGTTTACTGTATCCCTTGACCCTTCACATTTTCGATGAAACACAGCAATTGCATCCTAAGTAAATACAAAAATCACAATGCCGACATAGGTACAAGAACCCTGAGTCTTCTTGTCGTCTACGTTTGAGCCGTTCCTGTGAGACCAGTTTTAGATTCCGATGCTTCACTTCAGGTTTACTGTACCCCTTGGACCTTCTCTTTGACGATGAAACACAAAAATTGCATCGGAATTAAATACAAAAGGCACAATGCTGACCGGAGTACAAATCGACTGACTTTTCTTAGTGTCTATGATTTAAGGCTTTCCTGTGAGACCAGTTTTAGATTCCGATGCCTCACATCAGGTTTACTGTATCCTGTGGCCCTTCACTTTGACGACGATACACAGAATTTGCATCGGAATTAAATACGAAAGGCACAATGCCAAATTAAGTACAAGAAGACTGAGACTTCTTAACGTCTATGTTTTGTTCCTTTCGTGTGAGACCCGTTTTAGATTCCGATGCTTCACTTCATGTTTACTGTATCTCTTGGACCTTCACTTTGACGATGAAACACAAACATTGAATCGGAAATAATTACAAAATGCACAATGCCGACATAAGTACAAGAAGACTGACTTTTCATAGTGTCTATGTTTTGAGCCTTTCCTGTCAGACCAGTTTTAGATTCTGATGCTTCACTTCAGGTTGACTGTATCCCTTGGCCATTCACTTTGACGATGAAACTAAAAAATTGCGTCGGAATTAAGTACAAGAGGCACAAGGCGGACTTAAGTACAAGAAGAATTACTTTTCATAGTGTCTATGATTTGGACCTTTCCTGTGAGACCAATTGTAGGTTCCGATGCTTCACTTCAGGTTTACTGTATCCCATGGACATTCACTTTGACGATGAAACTAAAAAATTGCGTCGGAATTAAGTACAAAAGGCAAAAGGCCGACTTAAGTACAAGAAGACTGAGTCATCTTACTGTCTATGTTTTCAGCCTTTCCTGTGATACCAGTTTCAGATTCCGATGCTTCACTTCACGTTTACTGTTTCCCTTGGACCTTCACATTGACGATGAAACACAGTAATTGCATCGGATTTAAATACAACAGTCTCAATGCCGTTTTAAGTACAAGTAGCTGACTTTTCAAAATGTTTATGTTTTGAACCATTCCTGTGAGACCAGTTTTAGATTACAATAATTCACTTCAGGTTTACTGTATCCCTTGGGCCTTCACATTGACGATGAAACACAGAAATCGCATCGGAATTAAATACAAAATGCACAACGCCGATTTATGTACAAGAAGACTGACTCTTCTTAGTGTCAATGTTTCGAGCCTTTCCTGTGTCCCCAGTTTTAGATTCCGATGCACATTTGCAGGTTTACTGTATCCCTTGGAACTTCACATTCACGATTAAACACAGAAATTGGAATGGAATTAAATACATAATTCACAATACCGATTTACGTACAAGAAGACAGTGTCCACTTACCGTCTATGATTTGAGCCTTTCCTGTGAGACCAGTTTTAGATTCCGCTGCTTCTCTTCAGGTTTACTGTATCCCTTTGACATTCACTTTGACGATGAAACACAGAATTTGCATCGGAATTAATTAAAAAGTCACAATGCCGACTTAAGTACAAGAAGACTGACTTGTCATAGTGTCTATGTTTCTAGCCTATCCCGTGTCACCAGTTGTAGATTCCGATGCACAACTGCAGGTTCCCTGTATCCCTTGGACCTTCACATTGACGATGAAACACAGTAATTGCACCGGAATTAAATACAAAAGGCACAATGCCGACGTAAGTACAAGAAGACTGACTTTTCTTTGTGCCTATGTTTTGAGCCTTTCCTGTGAGACCAGGCTTAGATTACGATGCTCCACTTCAGATTTACTGTATCACTTGGACCTTCCCATTGGCGATGAAACACAGCAAGTACATCGGAATCAAATACAAAAGCCACAATGCCGACTTAGGTACAAGAAGACTGAGTCTTCTTACCGTCTATGTTATGAGCCTTTCCTGTGAGACCAGTTTTGGAATCCGATGCTTCACTTCAGGTTTACTGTACGCCTTAAACCTTCACTTTGACGATGAAATACATAAATTGCATGGGAATTAAATATAAAAGGCTCAATGCCGACTTAAGTGCAAGAAGACTGACTCTTCTTAGTGTCTATGTTTTGAGCCTTTCCTGTGTCACCAGTTTTAGATTCCGGTGCACAACTGGTGGTTTACTGTACCCTTTCGACCTTCACATTAAAGTTGACACACAGTAATTGCATCGGAATTAAACACAAAAGGCACAATGCCGACTTAAGTACTAGAAGACTAACTTTTCTTAGTGTCTATGTTCTGAGCCTCTCCTGTGAGACCAGTTTTAATTTCCGTTTCCTCACTTCAGGTAAACTGTATCCCGTGGCCCGTCACTTTGACGATGAGACACAGAATTTGCATCGGAATTAAATACGAAAAGCACAATGCTGAATTACGGACATGAAGTCTGAGACTTCTTACCGTCTACGTTATGAGCCTTTCGTGTGAGATCAGTTTTAGATACCGATGCTTCACATCATGTTTGCTGTATCCCTTGGACCTTCACTTTGACGATGAAACACATACATTGCATCGGAATTAAATACAAAAGCCACAATGCTGACTTAGGTACAAGAAGCCTGAGTCTTCTTGTCGTCTACGTTTGAGCCTCTCGTGTGAGACTAGTTTTTGATTCCTATGCTTCTCGTCCAATTCACTGAATCCCTTGGACCTACACTTTGACGATAAAACACAGAAATAGCATCGGAATGAAATACGAAAGGTACAATGCCAACTTCAGTACAAGAAGACTGAGTCTTCGTACTGTCTATGTTCTGAGCCTTTCCTGTGTCAACATTTGTAGGTTCCGATGCTTCACGGCCAATTTACTGTACCCCTCGGACCTTCACTTTGACGATGAAACAGCAAAATTGGGTTTTAATTAAATACAAAAGGCACAATGAGGTCTTTAGTACAAGAAGACTGACATTTCTTATTGTCTATGATTAAGACTTTCCTGTGTCACCAGTTTCAGTTTCCGATGCACGACTGCAGGTTTACTGTATCCCTTGGACCTTCACTATGATGATGAAACACAGTAATTGCATCGGAATCGCATGGAACATGCACAATGCCGACTTAAGTACTAGAAGACTGAGTCTTCTTACTGTCTATGTCTTGAGATTTTCCTGTGAAACCAGTTTTAGATTCCGATGCTTCACTTCGGGTTTACTGTATCCCTTGATCCTTCACATTGACGATGAAACACAGATATTGCATCGGAAATAATCATAATGTGCACAATGCCGACTTAAGTACAAGAAGACTGACTTTTCTTAGTGTCTATATTTCTAGCCTTTTCTGTGTCACCGGTTTTAGATTACGATGCACAACTGCTGGTTTACTGTAACTCTTGTTCCTTCACAGTGACGATGAAACACCGAAATTGCATCGGAATTAAATACAATAGGCACAATGCCGACTGAAGTTCTAAAAGACTGACTTTACTTAGTGTCTATGTTTTGAGCCTTTTCTATGTCACCACTTTTAGATTCCGATGCACAACTGCTGGTTTACTGTATCGCTTGAAATTTCACATTAAATAAAAAAGGCACAATGCCGAAATAAGTACAAGAAGACCGTCTTTTCTTAGTGTCTGTCTTTTGGGCCTTTCCTGGTGTCACTAGTTTTAGATTCCGTTGCACAACTGCTGGTTTTCTGTATCCCTTAGACCTTCACATTGACGAAGAAACACAGTAATCGCATCGGAATTATAAACAAATGGCACAATGCTGACTTAAGTACAAGATGACTGACTTTCCTTAGTGACTATGTTTTAAGCCATTCCTGTGAAACCAGTTTTAGATTCCGATTCTTCACTTCAGGTTTGCTGTATCCCGTGTCCCTACACTTTGACGGTGAAACACAAACATTGCATCGGAATTAAATACTAAAATCACAATGCCGACTTAAGTAAAAGAACACTGACTCTTCTTATTGTCTATGCTTCGAGCCTTTCCTGTGGCACCAGTTTTGGATTCCGATGCTTTACTTCTAATTTACTGTATCCCTTGGACGTTCACTTTGACGATGAAACACAAAAATTGCATCGGAATTAAATACAAAAGGCACAACGCCGCCTTTGGTACAAGAAGACTGACTCTTCTTAGTGTCTATGTTCAAGCCTTTCCTGTGTCACAAGTTTCAGTTTCCAATGCACGACTGCAGGTTTACTGTATCCCTTGGACCTTCAATTTGACGATGAAACTCAGTAATTGCATCGGAATTGAATACAAAAGGCACAATGTCGACTTAAGTACAAGAAGACAGACTTTTCTAAGTATCTATGTTTGAGCCTTTACTGTGAGACCAGTTTTAGATTCCGATTCTTCACTTCAGGTTTACTGTACCCCTGGGACCTTCACTTTGACGACGAATCACAGAAATTGCGTCGGAATTAATTACAAAAGGCACAATGCCGACTTAAGTACAAGAAGACTGAGTCCTCTTAAAGGCTATGACTTGAGCCTTACCTGTGAGACCAGTTTCAGATTACGATGCTTCACTTCAGGTTTACTGTATCCCTTGGAACTTCACATTGGCGATGAAACACAGCTATTGCATGGGAATTAAATACAAGAGGCACAATGCCGACTTAGGTACAAGAAGACTGACTTTTCTTAGTGTCTATGATTTGAGCCTTTCCTGTGAGACCACTTTTAGATTCTGATGCTTCACCTCAGGTTTACTGTATCCCTTGGACCTTCATTTTGACAATGAATCACAGTAATTGCATCGCAATTAAATACAAATGGCACAATGCCGACTTAAGTACAAGACGCCTGACTTTTCTTAGTGTCTATGTTTTTAGCCTTTCCTGTGAGACCAGCCTTAGATCCCGATGATACACTTCAGGTTTTCTGCATCCGTTGGACCGTCATTTTGACGATGAAGCACAGTAATTGCATCGGAATTAAATACAAAAGGCACAATGCCGACTTAAGGACAATAATACTGACTTTTCATAGTGTATATTTTTAGAATTTTTCGTGGGAGACCAGTTTTAGATTCCTATTATTCACTTCAGGTTTACTGTATCCCTTGGACCTTCACTTTGACGATGAAACACAAAAATTGCTTCGGAATTAAATACAAAAGGCTCAATGCCGACTTAAGTACAATAAGACTGACTCATCTTACTGTCTATGTTTAGCCTTTCGTGCGTCACCAATTTTGGAATCCGATGCACGACTGCTGGTTTACTGTATCCCTTGGAACTTCACTTTGACAATGAAACACAAAAATTGCATCGGAATTAAATACAAAAGGCTCAATGCCGAGTTAAATACAATAAGACTGACTTATCTTAGTGTCTATGTGTAGCCTTTCCTGCGTCACCAGTTGTAGAATCCGATGCACGATTGCTGGTTTACTGTATCCCTTGGACCTTCACTTTGACGATGAAACACAAAAATTGCATCGGAATTAATTACAAAAGCCACAATGCTGACTTAGGTACAAGAAGCCTGAGTCTTCTTGTCGTCTACGTTTGGGCCTCTCCTGTGAGACTAGTTTTAGATTCCTATGCTTCTCGTCCTATTTACTGAATCCCTTGGACCTACACTTTGACGATGAAACACAGAAATAGCATCGGAATGAAATACGAGAGGAACAATGCCTACTTCAGTACAAGAAGACTGAGTCTTCGTACTGTCTATGTTCTGAGCCTTTCCTGTGTCAACAGTTGTAGGTTCCGATTCTTCACGGCCAATTTACTGTATCCCTCGGACCTTCACTTTGACGATGAAACAGCAAAATTGCGTTTGAATTAAATACAAAAGGCACAATGAGGTCTTTAGTACAAGAAGACTGACATTTCTTATTGTCTATGATTAAGCCTTTCCTGTGTCACCAGTTTCAGTTTCCGATGCACGACTGCAGGTTTACTGTATCCCTTTGTGGGGCGGCGGAATGAGTTTGGAAAAAGTAAACTAAAATCTGATTGATGGATAAACGCTTGCGTATTGAATCAGTTTCTAGCTTTTAGAATGTTGTTATTGCTGTCTTTTGCCGTTCTCAACACTGGCTCTCTATTTACTCCGTGACCCCCAGAAAGTGATTTAATAAAACTTGGAGCCAGTAAATAGATATCCTAGTGCCCACTTTACCTGAGAATGTTCTTATAGCTGCAGCTTAGAGCTCTGAGGAATTAGGAGATTGTCCGGGACTTCTAATCAAAAACGGTTTTCCAAAATAGTTGAGTATATTCTGAAATTCACTGATAGAAACCACAAGTATCCCTACAACCTAACTAACAGAGCAGTTCAGAGTCTTATGCGCTGATGCCACTATAAATGTCCGAATTAAATGTTAAAAAGAATGCTCGCCATAATTTGATGAGAGTATTTCATCAAACGCCACGCTAAATTTTTGGTAGAATGTCTGTCCCGCGACGGCACGTGAAAAATACGACAATACGCAAACTGAAGCTAGATAATGAAAATCATTCCAGAATTAACACTTCACATATAATGTTTTCATAGTTCCGCGTATCTCTAGTAACTTAATACGGCACCCGAGGCTGTTTGTAGCAGATACACTGATGCGACGCGACTACCGACACAGATGGCGTGTCATTCAGCGTCTGGAGAGAACTGGGGCCTTCCTTCCTCGCGCAGTGTTCTTATATATAAAGCCGCGGTGCGGACGGCTGAGGGAACGCCTGATCAAATCCGCTATCCCGACTAGCCGCTGGGCTAGTAACGCACCACTTCAAGTTACATAATAATTTATAGCTTCTTTGGCTGATGGCCGAAGAATCTCTTAATTTAAACGTGCATTCAGCACGCAGGTAAGTATTGATAATAAAATTTTGACGTGGCTAAGTTAAATACTTTGGGCGAGAGAATTAATTAAATTACCCTGCACGCAGCAGATGAGCTCTGAACTGGCCCTGTTGAGATCCGCTATCGCTATAATTTTATAGGTATTAAAAAGAAACTTTACACATCTTCATAATCATAGCGGACCTCCAACCTATTTAAATCTAAACAACCTAGCCTTATTTACTAGCCTACTTAATCTATCTTGCTTCCTTCAGTTTTGAGACGAAAACCAGAAAATCATGAATTTCCACTAAAGTCTTAATTTGTGAAATCCAAAGTACTGTTTTTATTAAATCATTATGAAAGATGAATCTAAATATAAATTTTGAAGTCTCTAGCTCTTTTCTGTTGCGCCAAGGATTTTTCCAGAAAAACGTCCAAATCTCGGAAATGGCTGAAGTTATCGAACTGATTTTTAACACACATTAATTTAGTATTATTTCTGACCTGCTAGAAAAGTTTTAGTTCATTTGCTTGATTTTAAGGTATTGCGCAACATTTATGACGTCAGAGCTAGTTACAGCAGACTGGCTGGCACACGGTGGAAACTAACGTGAATTTACTACAGCGTGAGTAGGCTGCTTCCCTACATCACCCTCTACTTAAATTTTTTGTTTATGAATGTTAATGAATAAAAAAAAATTTAATTACAAAAAGGGAAGCAAGAGTACAGTTCAACTCCCTATGAAAAATCAAAATTGAAATATAAACCTGTAGAAACATTAAAGAAAAGTTATTACCTACATTAATTATTTAAATTGTAGGCATGTTCACTGCCTTTTAAACAATGTCATTACTCAAAATTTTAAGCAAAGTCAACGAAATATTTTGGCACACATATTGCCTTAGACAAACAAACACATACAAAATGAAAAATTATGAAAATCTTAGATCCATTAAATACATTAAATACACTTTTACATACACAAATTCAAAGAAAATAACATGATACAGAAACAGATGATTATCTCTTAGCAGTCTTTTCTAAACCTGAAAGAAAAGTTCACAAATAATTTTTACACACGTGGTTGTAGCCGCTTTGGCTGGCGTCCTACACATCCATTCACAAGGGTAGATGAGGGGAAGTTGCTATGGTGTGCGTCCTTCTCGATCACTCTAAATTACATGGGGGAAAGGGGAGGGGTCACTGTGAGTTGTGTCCAAGTCACTCCACGCTTTCACGCAGCTACCAGGCTGCCATTATCTGGTTTGTCCTGTAGAACAAACAAAAAGAGTGCCTCAGACTCTGTTCACTTAATATCTAAGGGTGGGTCACAATGAAATGGGGATATATACATTTTATCCTTCAGTATGTTACTGGAACAAAGTTAACAGAATTTTTTCAATTCTACTCTTACGGTTACTTAACTGTCATAAAATCGGTAAACAAATGGCTCAAAACGCCGTTAGTCACGTACTGGAGAAAATTTAGGCTCCTAAGGCATACAATCATAAATCATATTTAATCTGAATTTCTTATTTCTGGGCCGGAACACTGAACCAATGCTCGGTACATTCCTGATACATTTGTATTTTCAGCACTTAACAGACTCATCTTTGATTACCTTATTCTTAGAGATAGTATATGATTAGTGGTTGTTTTCTCAGCTTCTTTGTACATGTGAGTAACTTTTGGTAATAGTACAGTTGTGAGTGTTCAAAACACACTATGTTTAGTTGACTACTAAATCCACTTATTGGTCCTCTGCTGTTGTCAGTTCCACATCTGCAATTAGGTACTTACTTACTTTGAAGTGTATTTATGCCGAGCTAAAATAATGTTTCACGTCTGTCAGTATGTTATTTATTTATTTTGCTATTGTATGTACTTATTTAACCCTCACTCTATTAAAATTTATAGCATAGGATAGCACATTTATTTCATATTCATAGTGTATTGCAGCTGATTAGTTTGCTCACGTGGCAATCCATTTCCACTCGATCGGACGCTGAAACCTCAGGTAGTCTCTCTCGGACCTACCAATAAAGTGCATCAAGTAATTATGGACGAGCGTAATGCTAAATTCCTTAAACCTATAGGACACCATGAGCTGCTCTGTCTCATCTAACATAAGGGTACCTATGGTTGCATTCACGCCTCCAACTCATAACCTCAATACGTGTAGGTGTATCCTGTCACACACTACACTAAAATAATGGCCAGCTCCAACCTTATAAATACTTCAGGGACGTGTCCTACACGTCTCAACCACAAACACTGCTCAATTCTATTACACTGCCTTTCCTTGCTACACCAGGTGAGTTTAATCTTATAACGTATCTGCATATTTTTCCTAACACTAAGCAATCTCTTTTACTATTAATTAGTTAGCTCTACAGCATACACTAGGTTTCACTACCACTTCAGATCCTGCTTGTACATGAATTCATATATCCTTTTAAATTACTGTTGGTGGACCATTTCCAATAAAACAACACTTTGTACTTACTATATTACCCGGGTACTATACATAATTGTTACTCAAATACATTTGTATCTTAATTACGTCATACTTCTCTATTGTTTGTCACTATTAGGTCTGTCACATTAGGTATTTTTCTTCACTAATCGGTAGATAGAATGGTTACATAACTCATGGCTTGATAGCCATGACAGAAAATTTTCATGTCTGGAAAGAAGAGGTCGAAATTTTTGAGGACAGGAAAGAGGAAGAATGAGTGAGATCTGAAATGGGAAAGAAAATCTCACACAGCTGGGACTGCACAGCTGCCACACTGTGTAGAGGTTATAGAACAACCTCCTCCCTACAGCATTCATTGGTTTAATGCTGTAAAGAAGAGTTAGAAATTTTAGGTGGATAGGAAAGTGGAAGAATGAGTGAGACCTGAAAGGGAAAGAAGATCTCACCCAGCTGGGACTGCACAGCTGCCACACTGTGTAGAGGTTACAGAACAACCTCCTCCCTACAGCATTCATTGGTTTAATGCTGTAAAGAAGAGTTATAACGGAAAATTTTATGTGTTGTAAGAAGATGTCGAAATTTTTGTAGATAGGAAAGATGAAGAATGAGTGAGACCTGAAAGGGAAAGAAGATCTCACACAGCTGGGACTGCACAGCTGCCACACTGTGTAGAGGTTACAGAACAACCTCCTCCCTACAGCATTCATTCATAACCTTTGACCACGCCACGTCGATCTGAAAATACTTTATGATGCCTTTTTAGAACCTGTCTCAGTTCTTCCTTTTGATTGGCTGAAATCCTATCGATTTCCTGCAATTTAATTTCTATTTTGTCTAAAATAATTGCTTCTTCTTCTTCTTCTGTGTTCAACTTATTGTTATTAAGATTAACATCCTCGTCCCAATACCTCCTGTTCTTCAGAATTCGTATAGGCAGCTCCCAAGTTTCATGATCAGTTACTACATGTTTATCACTAAAAGGTACTATAATTACTCCGGTTATTGGCAAGACCATTTTTAACTGGCTTCTTTCAAAGTCAACAACACTCTGATATTTTGACAAGAAATCTATGCCAATTAAAACCTCAATACTGAGATTATTTACAATTAAACATGGATGATCAATTAAATTACCACTTATGTTAAAAGGTAGCAAAGCTTCTTGCTTTACTGTTTTTGACACCTTGCCAGTAGCACCAATTATTCTTAGTCCTGATACCCTCATTACTGTAAGTTTGTCCTTACCAGGTAACGCATCAAAGAAGGACTGAGATATTGCACTCACCTCACTTCCACTGTCTAAGAGACAACGTACATTGATACCCAACATATTCACTATTATTATAGGGTGGCTTATTCTAGGTTGTACAGGTGGTTCCTCAGATTCATCTAGTAGTTCCTTTTGGATTTGTCTCCAACTAAAGTGATCAACATCTGTCTTCATTACATTTAGGTCACAGTGTGTAGGGGTTTCCTGAATTACATTTTCAGCTGCCTTTTCCAGTCGGTCTATTAATTTTAAATCGAAACACCGCACGACTTCATTACATTTAGTTTGCTGAACGTGACCCAAATTACTGTAGTCTGAGCGATTCTGCGCCTCCAGACCGGGCATAACATTAGTTACAGCTAAACCACTTTCACCATTATCGTCGGTTTCCTTCTCAAGTGACAACTGGTCACAGCTACTGGGTTCATTGACCCCAAACAGCCTACCCTCTACATTCCCACTTATCTCCTGTCCTAAATCTATTAGTACATTATCAACATCCTGCACAGGCACTTTAGATAAGAGCACATCATCCTCATTGTAAATATAAGCATGAATTTCTTCTGCTTCTTCACCTGTCAATTCAGTATTTTGTAGCTCATCCCTACTGTTACACTGCTGCGCCTTCTCTTTCTCTTCCCACTTAGAAAGCGTTTCTAACACGGTATCTATCAAATACTGTGAGTGATCTAATATTTCTGTTGTATCCTTAGGTGCTACCGACTCTTCATCCACATGTTCAGTTTGAGTATTCTGATCTGTCTTACCAATTCCCTTAACTACTGGCTTAGGAAAAGTAACCGCCTGGTGAGCGCCAGTGTCCTCATAGACGGGAACTAGTTTTCCTGCCTCGGCATACTACTGTTTCCTTTAGTTTCATTATAGTTAGCTGGCATAGCCTTACTTTCCGTACTGTTGTTTACATGCATATTTCTGTTTGGAACAAAATTATTATCCCTTGGACGCCATTGTTGGTTCTGATAATTATTTCCCCAATTCCTACCTCTCTTAGGATTACGAACACCTACTGTTCTGATGTTTACATTGCCATTTTGCTCGTTCCTAAAATTACTACTATTATTGTTATTGGCATTTCTGTTATTACGTGCTTGCTCCTCATTGGCAGCAACACGTTCTACACGTTCCAAATACTCGATGAAACGATCCAGATTGTCTCTAGGGGCTGATATAATTCTAGTTTGCCAGTACCATGGCAGTTTAGCTTCCAGACCTAGTATAATCATTTCTGGTTTTAGCTTTTCCGCCAAATGTGACAAACGTGAAATCCATGACCTAGCAAACTCTTTAATAGATTCCTTGCCTGCATTGAAGCGTTTTCCACTCCAAAATTCTCGCAACACTTCATTTTGCTTATTGCTAGACCAATATTCATTAATAAAGGCTGTTTTAAATTCCGCTAATGTTTTACATTTCAACATAACATCAGCTGACCAACGCATGGCGTCACCTGCTAAATGGCTTCTAATAAATGAGATTTTCTCTCGCTCAGACCAAGTTGGTGGAATCACATCTTCAAAATCGTTCCAGAAATCTAGCGGGTGGATATTTGTATCTGGATCGAACCGCAAGAACTGCCGACACCCGATAAAAGCGGCGTTTGCAGCTACAACTTGTTGTACATTACCATTACCAGAAGTTACTGAAGCTACTTTACTTTCAATGTTAGCAATGTTAGTACTTATATTTTCTACTTTCATTTCAACATTATCTACTCTTTGCACAATATGAGTAGTATCAGTTTTGATTGCTTCTACTTCTGCTTGACATATGTTTACTTTTATATTAATGTCTTTAAATCTATCTGAGCACAGTTCAGACTCCGCCTCGATCTTTTCTGTTAACTTGTGCTCCAGCTTCGCATCTTCCATTTGGAAGTCTTTGCGAACCTCAGCGACTTCGGATTTTATTGTCTTATACATTTCAGAAAATTGTTGAGCAACCTTTTTCTTAATATCCTCATGATTGCAATCAATTTTATAATTCAAACTGTCTAGATCCTCTTTCAATTTATTGCAACCAGCCTTGAAAGTATCGTCCATTACCTCCAATCGTTTATTAAAATTTGTTTGGCTGGCCACAATCTCAGACTTTAATTCAGCATTACTGCTTTTGACCTGTTCACTTATTTCAGACTTTAACTCAGCATTCATTCTAGCATTACTGCTCTTGACCTCACTTATTTCAGACTTTAATTCAGCAGTATTGGATTCTAATTTATTGTCCATTGCCTCAAACCGCATATTAAAATTTGTTTGACTGGCAGCTATTGCTTGTAATATAACATTTAGATCAACAGCCCCAGCATCTTTGGGTTGCTCACGAGCTGGCTTTTTATCACACTCAGGTGACGAAAAACTAGCTCCAATACCAGAATCATCAAAACTACATGAAACTTCTGATTGATTAGTCATATCCAATTGCTCCTTCTTAAACTCTACCATCTCTGATGACTGTTTCATTTTTAATTCATCAGAGAAACTATCATCCAATAAATTTACAATTTCTACTTTCCGCTTTACTACAGGGGTCTCTATTATTGAATCATTGCCCCTTCGCACACTACTGTCAGGAGACAATACTTCATATTTCACTTTAACATTACTACTTTCATGCATATTTACACTTGAACCGTTGTCTGGATTTACAGTTCCCTCAACAGACATAGGTTCTGATTTAAGTTTAACCTCAGTTTCTTTTGACGGTTCCATCGCCGACAGTCTTTTAGTGCAGGTTAGTAAAATTTTTAACAGTTTTTCACTTAACTTAGTTCCTTCTGCACAACGTATGGCGTTGCCGGCGCGGCGTACCAGGATTCCTGATGCGACGTGGCACGTTAAACTGCAGACGGCTCTCCGACGGCTGTTGTGTGTTAGCGTGGCCCGCAATTGCAGGCTCTGCGCCGGCTGCTCCGGGGGACGACTGCGGTGCGGCGAGACTGGCTGCTCGCGATGCCGGCAGCACCGCTAGACTCAGTGCCAGCTCCGTCAATCCAGATGCGTTGTTAATCCAATTGCGTCGTCTACATGCACACGTAACACATTCACTGTTTTATACTCAGTTGCGTGTCGCATTTCACTCGCGAATCCGAATAGTTAAAAATCACTTTCACTTAGTCGATTTCCCGGCCGATGCACCATATGTGGGGCGGCGGAATGAGTTTGGAAAAAGTAAACTAAAATCTGATTGATGGATAAACGCTTGCGTATTGAATCAGTTTCTAGCTTTTAGAATGTTGTTATTGCTGTCTTTTGCCGTTCTCAACACTGGCTCTCTATTTACTCCGTGACCCCCAGAAAGTGATTTAATAAAACTTGGAGCCAGTAAATAGATATCCTAGTGCCCACTTTACCTGAGAATGTTCTTATAGCTGCAGCTTATAGCTCTGAGGAATTAGGAGATTGTCCGGGATTTCTAATCAAAAACGGTTTTCCAAAATAGTTGAGTATATTCTGAAATTCACTGATAAAAACCACAAGTATCCCTACAACCTAACTAACAGAGCAGTTCAGAGTCTTATGCGCTGATGCCACTATAAATGTCCGAATTAAATGTTAAAAAGAATGCTCGCCATAATTTGATGAGAGTATTTCATCAAACGCCACGCTAAATTTTTGGTAGAATGTCTGTCCCGCGACGGCACGTGAAAAATACGACAATACGCAAACTGAAGCTAGATAATGAAAATCATTCCAGAATTAACACTTCACATATAATGTTTTCATAGTTCCGCGTATCTCTAGTAACTTAATACGGCACCCGAGGCTGTTTGTAGCAGATACACTGATGCGACGCGACTACCGACACAGATGGCGTGTCATTCAGCGTCTGGAGAGAACTGGGGCCTTCCTTCCTCGCGCAGTGTTCTTATATATAAAGCCGCGGTGCGGACGGCTGAGGGAACGCCTGATCAAATCCGCTATCCCGACTAGCCGCTGGGCTAGTAACGCACCACTTCAAGTTACATAATAATTTATAGCTTCTTTGGCTGATGGCCGAAGAATCTCTTAATTTAAACGTGCATTCAGCACGCAGGTAAGTATTGATAATAAAATTTTGACGTGGCTAAGTTAAATACTTTGGGCGAGAGAATTAATTAAATTACCCTGCACGCAGCAGATGAGCTCTGAACTGGCCCTGTTGAGATCCGCTATCGCTATAATTTTATAGGTATTAAAAAGAAACTTTACACATCTTCATAATCATAGCGGACCTCCAACCTATTTAAATCTAAACAACCTAGCCTTATTTACTAGCCTACTTAATCTATCTTGCTTCCTTCAGTTTTGAGACGAAAACCAGAAAATCATGAATTTCCACTAAAGTCTTAATTTGTGAAATCCAAAGTACTGTTTTTATTAAATCATTATGAAAGATGAATCTAAATATAAATTTTGAAGTCTCTAGCTCTTTTCTGTTGCGAAAAGGAATTTTTCCAGAAAAACGTCCAAATCTCGGAAATGGCTGAAGTTATCGAACTGATTTTTAACACACATTAATTTAGTATTATTTCTGACCTGCTAGAAAAGTTTTAGTTCATTTGCTTGATTTTAAGGTATTGCGCAACATTTATGACGTCAGAGCTAGTTACAGCAGACTGGCTGGCACACGGTGGAAACTAATGTGAATTTACTACAGCGTGAGTAGGCTGCTTCCCTACACCTTGGACCTTCACTATGATGATGAAACACAGTAATTGCATCGGAATCGCATACAACATGCACAATGCCGAATTAAGTATTAGAAGACTGAGTCTTCTTACTGTCTATGTTTTGAGACATTCCTGTGAAACCAGTTTCAGATTCCGATGCTTCACTTCGGGTTTACTGTATCCCTTGATCCTTCACATTGACGATGAAACACAGATATTGCATCGGAATTAATCACAATGTGCACAATGCCGACTTAAGTACGAGAAGACTGACTTTTCTTAGTGTCTATATTTCTAGCCTTTTCTGTGTCACCAGTTTTAGATTACAATGCACAACTGCTGGTTTACTGTACCTCTTGGACCATCACAGTGACGATGAAACACGGAAATTGCATGGGAATTAAATACAATAGCCACAATGCTGACTGAAGTTCTAGAAGACTGACTTTACATAGTGTCTATCTTTTGAGCCTTTTCTATGTCACCACCTTTAGATTCCGATGCACAACTGCTGGTTTACTGTATCGCTTGAACCTTCACATTGACGTTGAAACACAATAATTGCACCGGAATTAAATACAAAAGGCACAATGCCGACATAAGTACAAGAAGACCGTCTTTTCTTAGTGTCTGTGTTTTGGGCCTTTCCTGGTGTCACTAGTTTTAGATTCCGTTGTACAACTGCTGCTTTCCTGTATCCCTTAGACCTTCACATTGACGAAGAAACACAGTAATCGCATCGGAATTATAAACAAATGGCACAATGCCGATTTAAGTACAAGACGACTGACTTTCCTTAGTGACTATGTTTTAAGCCTTTCCTGTGAAACCAGTTTTAGATTCCGATTCTTCACTTCAGGTTTACTGTATCCCGTGTCCCTACACTTTGACGGTGAAACACAAACATTGCATCGGAACTAAATACTAAAATCACAATGCCGACTTAAGTAAAAGAACATTGACTCTTCTTACTGTCTATGCTTCGAGCCTTTCCTGTGGCACCAGTTTTAGATTCCGATGCTTCACTTCCAATTTACTGTATCCCTTGGACGCTCACTTTGACGATGAAACACAAAAATTGCATCGGAATTAAATACAAAAGGCACAACGCCGCCTTTGGTACAAGAAGACTGACTCTTCTTAGTGTCTATGTTCAAGCCTTTCCTGTGTCACAAGTTTCAGTTTCCAATGCACGACTGCAGGCTTACTGTATCCCTTGGACCTTCAATTTGACGATGAAACTCAGTAATTGCATCGGAATTGAATACAAAAGGCACAATGTCGACTTAAGTACAAGAAGACAGACTTTTCTTAGTATCAATGTTTGAGCCTTTCCTGTGAGACCAGTTTTAGATTCCGATGGTTCACTTCAGGTTTACTGTACCCCTGGCACCTTCACTTTGACGATGAAACACAAAAATTGCATCGGAATTAATCACAAAAAGCGTAATGCCGACTTAAGTACAAGAGGACTGACTTCTCTTAATATCTATGATTTGAGCCTTTCTGTGAGACCAGTTTTATATGCCGATGCTTCACTTCAGATTTACTGTATCCCTTGGACCTTCACTGTGACGACGAAACACAGAAATTGCGTCGGAATTAATTACAAAAGGCACAATGCAGACTTAAGTACAAGAAGACTGAGTCCTCTTAAAGTCTATGACTTGAGTCTTACCTGTGAGACCAGTTGTAGATTACGATGCTTCACTTCAGGTTTACTGTATCCCTTGGAACTTCACATTGGCGATGAAACACAGCAATTGCATGGGAATTAAATACAAGAGGCACAATGCCGACTTAGGTACAAGAAGACTGACTTTTCTTAGTGTCTATGATTTGAGCCTTTCCTGTGAGACCAGTTTTAGATTCTGATGCCTCACCTCAGGATTACTGTATCCCTTGGACCTACATTTTGACAATGAATCACAGTAATTGCATCGGAATTAAATACAAATGGCACAATGCCGACTTACGTACAAGACGCCTGACTTTTCTTAGTGTCTGTGTTTTAAGCCTTTCCTGTGAGACCAGTCTTAGATTCCGATGATACACTTCAGGTTTTCTGCATCCCTTGGACCGTCATTTTGACGATGAAGCACAGTAATTGCATCGGAATTAAATACAAAAGGCACAATGCCGACTTAAGGACAATAAGACTGACTTTTCATAGTGTATATTTTTAGAATTTTTCGTGGGAGACCAGTTTTAGATTCCTATTCTTCACTTCAGGTTTACTGTATCCCTTGGACCTTCACTTTGACGATGAAACACAAAAATTGCTTCGGAATTAAATACAAATGGCTCAATGCCGACTTAAGTACAATAAGACTGACTTATCTTAGTGTCTATGTTTCGTGCCTTTCCTGTGTCACCAGTTTTTGATTCAGATGCACAACTGCAGGTTCAATGTATCCCTTGGAACTTCACATTCACGATTAAACACGGAAATGGCATCAGAGGTAAATACATAAGGCACAATGCCGGCTTAAGTACAATAAGACTGAGTCCTCTTACCGTCTATGATTTAAGCTTTTCCTGTGAGACCAGTTTTAGATTCCGATGCCTCACTTCAGTTTTACTGTATCACTTGGACCTTCACATTGACGATGAATCACAGAAATTGCATCGGAATTAAATACAAAAGGCTCAATGCCGACTTAAGAAGAATAAGACTGACTTATCTTAGTGTCTATGAATAGCCTCTCCTGTGTCATCAGTTTTGGAATCCGATGCAAGACTGTTGGTTAACTGTATCCCTTGGACCTTCACTTTGACGATGAAACACAAAAATTGCATCGGAATTGAATACAAAAGGCTCAATTCCGACTTAAGTACAATTAGACTGACTCATCTTAGTGTCTACGTTTAGCCTTTACATCGTCACCAGTTTTGGAATACGATGCACGACTGCTGGTTTACTGTATCCCTTGGACCTTCACTTTGACGATGAAACACCAAGATTGTATCGGAACTAAATTCAAAAGGCTCAATGCCGACTTAAGTACAATATGACAGATTTATCTTAGTGTCTATGTTTAGCCTTTCCTGCGTCACCAGTTTTGGAATCTGATGCACGACTGCTGGTTTACTGTATCCCTTGGACCTTCACTTAGTCGATGAAACACAAAAATTGCATCGGAATTAAATACAAAAGGCTCAATGCCGACTTAAGTACAATAAGACTGACTTATCTTAGTGTCTATGTTTAGCCTTTCCTGCGTCACCAGTTTTGGAATCCGATACACGACTGCTGGTTTGCTGTATCCCTTAAACCTTAAATTTGACGATGAAACACAAAAATTGCATCGGAATTAAACACAAAAGGCTCAATGCCGACTTAAGTACAATTAGACTGACTTATCTTAGTGTCTATGTTTAGCCTCTCCTGCGTCACCAGTTTTGAAATCCGATGCACGACTGCTGGTTTTTTGTATACCTTGGACCTTCATTTTGACGATGAAACACAAAAATTGCATCGGAATTAAATACAAAAGGCTCAATGCCGCCTTAAGTAAAATAAGACTGACTTATCTTAGTGTCTATGTTTAGCCTTTCCTGCGTCACCAGTTTTGGAATCCGATGCACGCCTGCTGGTTTACAGTTTCCCTTGGACCTTCACTTAGACGATGAAACACAGAAATTGCATCGTAATTATATACAAAAGGCACAATGCCGACTTAAGTACAATAAGACTGACTTAACTTAGTGTCTATGTTTAGCCTTTCCTGCGTCACCACTTTTAGAATCCGATGCACGACTGCTGGTTTACAGTTTCTCTTGGACCATCACTTACACGATGAAACACAGAAATTGCATCGGAATTAAATACAAAAGGCACAATGGCGTCTTAAGTACAATAAGACTGACTCATCTTAGTGTCAATATTTAGCCTTTCCTGCGTCACCAGTTTTGGAATCCGATGCACGACTGCTGGTTTACTGTATCCCTTGGACCTTCACTTTGACGATGAAACACAATAATTGCATCGGAATTAAATACAATAGGCTCAGTGCCGACATAAGTACAATAAGACTGACTTATCTTAGTAGCTATGTTTAGCCTGTCCTGCGTCACCAGTTTTGTAACCCGATGCACGACTGCTGGTTTACTGTACCCTGGGACCCTCACTTGTACGATGGAACACAAAAATTGCATCGGAATTAAATACAAAAGCCTCAATGCCGACTTAAGTACAAAAAGTCTTACTTATCTTAGTGTCTACGTTTAGCCTTTCCTGCGTAACCAGTATTTTAATCCGATGCACGACTTCTAGTTTACTGTATCCCTTGGACCTTCACTTTGACGATGAAACACAAAAATTGCATCGGAATTAAATACAAAAGGCTCAATGATGACTTAAGTACAATAAGACTGACTTATCTTAGTGTCTACGTTTAGCCTCTCCTGCGTCACCAGTTTTGGTATCCGATGCACGACTCCTGGTTTACTGTATCCCTTGGACCATCACTTTGACGATGAAACACAAAATTTGCATCGGAATTAAATACAAAAGGCTCAATGCCGACTTAAGTACAATAAGACTGACTTATCTTAGTGTCTACGTTTATCCTTTCCTGCGTCACCAGTTTTGGAATCCGATGAACAACTGCTGGTTTACTGTATGCCTTGGACCTTCTCTTTGACGATGAAACACAAAAATTGCATCGGAATTAAATACAGAAGGCTCAATGCCGACTTAAGTACAATAAGCTTGACTTATGTTAGTGTCTATGTTTAGCCTCTCCTGCGTCACCAGTTTTGGAATCCAATGCACGACTGCTGGTTTACTGTATACCTTGGACCTTCATTTTGACGATGAAACACAAAATTGCATCGGAATTATATACAAAAGGCTCAATGCCGCCTTAGGTACAATAAGACTGACTTATCTTAGTGTCTGTGTTTAGGCCTTCCTGCGTCACCAGTTTTTGTATCCGATGCACGACTGCTGGTTTACTGTTTCCCTTGGACCTTCATTTTGACGATGAAACGCAAAATTGCATCGGAATTAAATACAAAAGGCTCAATGCCGCCTTAAGTACAATAAGACTGACTTAACTTAGTGTCTATGTTTAGCCTTTCCTGCGTCACTAGTTTTGGAATCCGATGCACGACTGCTGGTTTACAGATTCTCATGGACCTTCACTTAGACAATGAAACACAGAAATTGCATCGGCATTAAATACAAATGGCTCAATGCCGACTTAAGTACAATAAGACTGACTTATCTTAGTGTCTCTGCTGAGCCTTTCCTGCGTCACCAGTTTTGTAATCCGATGCACGACTGCTGGTTTACTGTTTCCCTTAGACCTTCACTTACACGATGAAACACAAAATTGCATCGGAATGAAATACAAAAGGCTCAATGCCGCCTTAATTACAATAAGACTGACTTATCTTAGTGTCTATGTTTAGCCTTTCCAGCGTCACCTGTTTTGGAATCCGATTTACGACTGCTGGTTTACTGTATCCCTTGGACCTTCACTTTGACGATGAAACACAAAAATTGCATCGGAATTAAATACAAAAGGCTCAATGATGACTTAAATTCAATAAGACTGACTTATCTTAGTGTCTACGTTTAGCCTCTCCTGCGTCACCAGTTTTGGAATCCGATGCACGACTGCTGGTTTACTGTATCCCTTGGATCTTCACTTTGACGATGAAGCACAAAATTTGCATCGGAATTAAATACAAAAGGCTCAATGCCGACTTAAGTACAATGAGACTGAATTATCTTAGTGTCTACGTTTATCCTTTCCTGCGTCACCAGTTTTGGAATCCGATGAACGACTGCTGGTTTACTGTATCCCTTGGATCTTCACTTTGACGATGAAGCACAAAAATTGTATCGGAATTAAATACAGAAGGCTCAATGCCGACTTAAGTACAATTAGACTGACTTATGTTAGTGTCTATGTTTAGCCTCTCCTGCGTCACCAGTTTTGGAATCCGATGCACGACTGCTGGTTCACTGTGTACCTTGGACATTAATTTTGACGATGAAACACAAAATTGCATCGGAATTAAATACAAAAGGCTCAATGCCGCATTAAGTACAATAAGACTGACTTATCTTAGTGTCTATGTTTAGCCTTTCCTGCGTCAGCAGTTTTTGAATCCGATGCACGACTGCTGGTTTACTGTTTCCCTTGGACCTTCACTTAGACGATGAAACAAGGAAATTGCATCGTAATTATATACAAAAGGCACAATGCCGACTTAAGTACAATAAGACTGACTTAACTTAGTGTCTATGTTTAGCCTTTCCTGCGTCACCAGTTTTGGAATCGATGCACGACTGCTGGTTTACAGATTCTCTTGGACCTTCACTTAGACAATGAAACACAGAAATTGCATCGGAATTGAATACAAATGGCACAATGGCGACTTAAGTACAATAAGACTGACTTATCTTAGTGTCTATGTTTAGCTTTTCCTGCGTCACCAGTTTTGGAATCGGAAGCACGACTGCTGGTTTACTGTATCCCTTGAACCTTCACTTTGACGACGAAACACAAAAATAGCATCGGAATTAAATACAAAAGGCTCAATGCCGACTTAAGTACAATAAGACTGACTTATCTTAGTGTCTACGTTTAGCCTTTCCTGCGTCACCAGTTTTGGAATCGGATGCACGAGTACTGGTTTACTGTATCCCTTGGACCTTCACTTTGACGATGAAACACAAAAATTGCATCGGAATTAAATACAAAAGGCACAATGCCGACTTAGGTACAACAAGACTGACTTATCTTAGTGTCTATGTTTAGCCTTTAATTCGACACTTGCTTTGGAATCCGAAGCACGACTGCTATTTTACTGTATCCCTTGGACCTTCACTTTGACGATGAAACACAAAAATTGCATCGTAATTAAATACAACAGGCTCAATGAGAACTAAAGTATAATTAGACTGACTTATCTTAGTGTCTATGTGTAGCCTTTAATTCGTCACCAGTTTTGGAATCCGATGCACGACTGCTGGTTAACTGTTTCCCTTGGACCTTCACTTTGACGATGAAACACAAAAATTGCATCGGTATTAAATACAAAAGGCACAATGTCGACTTAAGTACAATAAGACTGACTTATCTTAGTGTCGATGTTTAGCCTTTCCTGCGTCATCAGTTTTGGAATCCGATGCACGACTGCTGGTTTACTGTATCCCTTGGACCTACACTCTGACGATGAAATACAAAAATTGCATCGGAACTAAATACAAAATGCGTAAGGCCGACTTAAGTACAATACGACTGAATTATCCTAGTGTCTATGTTTAGCCTTTCCTTCGTCACCAGTTTTGGAATCCGATGCACGACTGCTGGTTTACTGTATCTCTTGGACCTTCGATTTGACGATGAAACACAAAATTTGCATCGGAATTAAATACAAAAGGCTCAATGCCGACTTAAGTACAATAAGACCGACTTATCTTAGTGTCTATGTTTAGCCTTTCCTGCGTCAACAGTTTTGGAATCCGTTGCACCACTGCTGGTTTAGTGTTTCCCTTGGACCTTCACTTTGACGATGAAACGCATCGGAATTAAATACAAAAGGCTCAATGCCGACTTAAGTACAATAAGACTGACTTTTCTTAGTGTCCACGTTTATCCTTTCCTGCGTCACCAGTTTTGGAATCCGATGAACGACTGCTGGTTTACTGTATCCCTTGGACCTTCACTTTGACGATGAAACACAAAAATTGCATCGGAATTAAATACAAAAGGCTCAATGCCGACTTAAGTACAATAAGACTGACTTATCTTAGTGTCTACGTTTAGCGTCTCCTGCGTCACCAGTTTTGGAATCCGATGCACGACTGCTGGTTTACTGTACACCTTGGACCTTCACTTTGACGATGAAACATAAAAATTGCATCGGAATTAAATACAAGAGGCTCAATGCCGACTTAAGTACAATAAGACTGACATATCTTAGTGTCTATGTTTAGCCTTTCGTGCGTCACTATTTTTGGACTCCGATGCACGACTGGTGGTTTACTGTATCCCTTGGACCTTCACGTTGACGATGAAACACAAAAATTGCATCGGAATTAAATACAAAATGCTCAATGATGACTAAAGTACAATAAGACTGACTTATCTTAGTGTCTATGTTTAGCCTTTCCTGCGTCACCAGTTTTGGAATCCGATGCACGACTGCTGGTTTACTGTTTCCCTTGGGCCTTCACTTTGACGATGAAACACAAAAATTGCATCGGAATTAAATACAAAAGGCACAATGTCGACTTAAGTACAATTAGACTGACTTATCTTAGTGTCTATGTTTAGCCTTTCCTGCGTCACCTGTTTTGGAATCCGATGCACGACTGCTGGTTTACTGTTTCCCTTGGACCTTCACTTAGACAATGAAACACAGATATTGCATCGCAATTAACTACAAAAAGCACAATGCCGACTTAAGTACAATACAACTGACTTATCCTAGTGTCTATGTTTAGCCATACATGCGTCACTAGTTTTGGAATCCGATGCACGACTGCTGGTTTACTGTATCCCATGGACCTTCACTTTCACGATGAAACACAAAAATTGCATCGGAATTAAACACAAAATGCTCAATGATGACTAAAGTACAATAAGACTGCCTTATCTTAGTGTCTATGTTTAGCCTTTCCTGCGTCACCAGTTTTGGAATCCGATGCACGGCTGCTGGTTTACTGTATCTCTTGGACCTTCACTTAGACGATGAAACACAGATATTGCATCGGAATTAAATACAAAAAGCACAATGCCGACATAAGTACAATAAGACTCACTTATCTTAGTGTCTATGTTCAGTCTATCCTGCGTCACCAGTTTTGAAATCCGATGCACGACTGCTGGTTTAACTGTATCCCTGGGACCTTCACTTTGACGATGAAACACAAACATTGAATCGGAATTAAATACAAAAGGTTCAGTGCCGCCTTAAGTACAATAAGACTGACTTATCTTAGTGTCTACGTTTAGCCTTTCCTGCGTCACCTGTTTTGGAATCCGAAGCACGACTGCTGGATTACTGTATCCCTTGGACCTTCACTTTGACGATGAAACACAAAAATTGTATCGGAATTAAATACAAAAGGTTCAGTGCCGCCTTAAGTACAGTAAGACTGACTTATCTTAGTTTCGATGTTTAGCCTTTCCTGCGTCATCAGTTTTGGAATCCGATGCACGACTGCTGGTTTACTGTATCCCTTGGACCTACACTCTGACGATGAAATACAAAAATTGCATCGGAACTAAATACAAAATGCGTAAGGCCGACTTAAGTACAATACGACTGAATTATCCTAGTGTCTATGTTTAGCCTTTCCTTCGTCACCAGTTTTGGAATCCGATGCACGACTGCTGGTTTACTGTATCCCTTGGACCTTCGATTTGACGATGAAACACAAAATTTGCATCGGAATTAAATACAAAAGGCTCAATGCCGACTTAAGTACAATAAGACCGACTTATCTTAGTGTCTATGTTTAGCCTTTCCTGCGTCAACAGTTTTGGAATCCGTTGCACCACTGCTGGTTTAGTGTTTCCCTTGGACCTTCACTTTGACGATGAAACGCATCGGAATTAAATACAAAAGGCTCAATGCCGACTTAAGTACAATAAGACTGACTTTTCTTAGTGTCCACGTTTATCCTTTCCTGCGTCACCAGTTTTGGAATCCGATGAACGACTGCTGGTTTACTGTATCCCTTGGACCTTCACTTTGACGATGAAACACAAAAATTGCATCGGAATTAAATACAAAAGGCTCAATGCCGACTTAAGTACAATAAGACTGACTTATCTTAGTGTCTATGTTTAGCGTCTCCTGCGTCACCAGTTTTGGAATCCGATGCACGACTGCTGGTTTACTGTACACCTTGGACCTTCACTTTGACGATGAAACATAAAAATTGCATCGGAATTAAATACAAGAGGCTCAATGCCGACTTAAGTACAATAAGACTGACATATCTTAGTGTCTATGTTTAGCCTTTCGTGCGTCACTATTTTTGGACTCCGATGCACGACTGGTGGTATACTGTATCCCTTGGACCTTCACGTTGACGATGAAACACAAAAATTGCATCGGAATTAAATACAAAATGCTCAATGATGACTAAAGTACAATAAGACTGACTTATCTTAGTGTCTATGTTTAGCCTTTCCTGCGTCACCAGTTTTGGAATCCGATGCACGACTGCTGGTTTACTGCTTCCCTTGGGCCTTCACTTTGACGATGAAACACAAAAATTGCATCGGAATTAAATACAAAAGGCACGATGTTGACTTAAGTACAATTAGACTGACTTATCTTAGTGTCTATGTTTAGCCTTTCCTGCGTCACCTGTTTTGGAATCCGATGCACGACTGCTGGATTACTGTATCCCTTGGACCTTCACTCTGACGATGAAACTCAAAAATTGCATCGGAATTAAATACAAAAAGCTCAATGCCGACTTAAGTACAATAAGACTAACTTATCTAAGTGTCTATGTTTAGCCTTTCCTGCGTCACCAGTTTTGGAATCCGATGCACGGCTGCTGGTTTACTGTTTCCCTTGGACCTTCACTTAGACAATGAAACACAGATATTGCATCGCAATTAACTACAAAAAGCACAATGCCGACTTAAGTACAATACAACAGACTTATCCTAGTGTCTATGTTTAGCCATTCATGCGTCACTAGTTTTGGAATCCGATGCACGACTGCTGGTTTACTGTATCCCATGGACCTTCACTTTCACGATGAAACACAAAAATTGCATCGGAATTAAACACAAAATGCACAATGATGACTAAAGTACAATAAGACTGCCTTATCTTAGTGTCTATGTTTAGCCTTTCCTGCGTCACCAGTTTTGGAATCCGATGCACGGCTGCTGGTTTACTGTATCTCTTGGACCTTCACTTAGACGATGAAACACAGATATTGCATCGGAATTAAATACAAAAAGCACAATGCCGACATAAGTACAATAAGACTCACTTATCTTAGTGTCTATGTTCAGTCTATCCTGCGTCACCAGTTTTGAAATCCGATGCACGACTGCTGGTTTAACTGTATCCCTGGGACCTTCACTTTGACGATGAAACACAAACATTGAATCGGAATTAAATACAAAAGGCTCAATGCCGACTTAAGTACATTAAGACTAACTTATCTTAGTGGCTATGTTTAGCCTTTCCTGCATCACCAGTTTTGGAATCCGATGCATGACTGCTGGTTTACTGTATACCTTGGACCTTCACTTTGACGATGAAACACAAAAATTGCATCGGAACTAAATACAAAATGTTCAATGATGACTTAAGTACAATAAGACTGACTTATCCTAGTGTCTACGTTTAGCCTTTCCTGCGTCACCAGGTTTGGAATCCGATGCACGACTGCTGAATTACTGTATCCCTTGGACCTTCACTTTGACGATGAAACACAAAATTTGCATCGGAATTAAATACAATAGGCTCAATGCCGACTTAAGTAGAATAAGACCGACTTACCTTAGTGTCTATGTTTAGCCTCTCCTGCGTCACCAGTTTTGGAATCCAATGCACGACTGCTAGTTTACTGTTTCCCTTGGACCTTCATTTTGACAATGAAACACATAAATTGCATCGGACTTAAATACAAATGGCTCAATGCCGACTTAAGTACAATGAGACTGACTTATCTTAGTGTCTACGATTAGCCTTTCCTGCGTCAGCAGTTTTGGAATCCGATGCACGACTGCTGGTTTACTGTATCCCTTGGGCCTTCACTTTAACGATGAAACACAAAAATTGCATCGGAATTAAATACAAAAGGCTCAATGCCGACTTAAGTACAATAAGACTGACTTATCTTAGTGTCTACGGTTAGCCATTCCTGCGTCACCAGTTTTGGAATCCGATGCACTACTGCTGTTTTACTGTATCCCTTGGACCTTCACTTTGACGATGAAAGACAAAAATGGAATCGGAATTAAATACAAAAGGCTCAATGCCGACTTAAGTACAATAAAACTGACTTATCTTAGTGTCTACGTTCAGCCTTTCCTGCGTCACCAGTTTTGGGATCCGATGCACGACTGCTGGTTTACTGTATCCCATGGACCTTCACTTTGTCAATGAAACACATAAATGGCATCGGAATTAAATACAAAAGACTCAATCCAGACTTAAGTACAATAAGACCTACTTATCTTAGTGTCGACGTTCAGACTTTCCTGTGTCACCAGTTTTGGAATCCGATGCACGACTGCTGGTTTACTGTATCCCTTGGACCTTCGATTTGACGATGAAACACAAAATTTGCATCGGAATTAAATACAAAAGGCTCAATGCCGACTTAAGTACAATAAGACCGACTTATCTTAGTGTCTATGTTTAGCCTTTCCTGCGTCACCAGTTTTGGAATCCGATGCACGACTGCTGGTTTACTGTTTCCCTTGGACCTTCACTTTGACGATGAAACGCATCGGAATTAAATACAAAAGGCTCAATGCCGACATAAGTACAATAAGACTGACTTATCTTAGTGTCCACGTTTATCCTTTCCTGCGTCACCAGTTTTGAAATCCGATGAACGACTGCTGGTTTACTGTATCCCTTGGACCTTCACTTTGACGATGAAACACAAAAATTGCATCGGAATTAAATACAAAAGGCTCAATGCCGACTTAAGTACAATAAGACTGACTTATCTCAGTGTCTATGTTTAGCGTCTCCTGCGTCACCAGTTTTGGAATCTGATGCACGACTGCTGGTTTACTGTACACCTTGGACCTTCACTTTGACGATGAAACATAAAAATTGCATCGGAATTAAATACAAGAGGCTCAATGCCGACTTAAGTACAATAAGACTGACATATCTTAGTGTCTATGTTTAGCCTTTCGTGCGCCACTAGTTTTGGAATCCGATGCACGACTGGTGGTTTACTGTATCCCTTGGACCTTCACGTTGACGATGAAACACAAAAATTGCATCGGAATTAAATACAAAATGCTCAATGATGACTAAAGTACAATAAGACTGACTTATCTTAGTGTCTATGTTTAGCCTTTCCTGCGTCACCAGTTTTGGAATCCGATGCACAACTGCTGGTTTACTGTTTCCCTTGGGCCTTCACTTTGACGATGAAACACAAAAATTGCATCGGAATTAAATACAAAAGGCACAATGTCGACTTAAGTACAATCAGACTGACTTATCTTAGTGTCTATGTTTAGCCTTTCCTGCGTCACCTGTTTTGGAATCCGATGCACGACTGCTGGATTACTGTATCCCTTAGGCCTTCACTCTGACGATGAAACTCAAAAATTGTATCGGAATTAAATACAAAAAGCTCAATGCCGACTTAAGTACAATAAGACTAACTTATCTAAGTGTCTATGTTTAGCCTTTCCAGCGTCACCAGTTTTGGAATCCGATGCACGGCTGCTGGTTTACTGTTTCCCTTGGACCTTCACTTAGACAATGAAACACAGATATTGCATCGGAATTAAATACAAAAGGCGTAAGGCCGACTTAAGTACAATACGACTGACTTATCCTAGTGTCTATGTTTAGCCATTCATGCGTCACTAGTTTTGGAATCCGATGCACGACTGCTGGTATACTGTATCCCATGGACCTTCACTTTCACGATGAAACACAAAAATTGCATCGGAATTAAACACAAAATGCTCAATGATGACTAAAGTACAATAAGACTGCCTTATCTTAGTGTCTATGTTTAGCCTTTCGTGCGTCACCAGTTTTGGAATCCGTTGCACAGCTGCTGGTTTACTGTATCTCTTGGACCTTCACTTAGACGATGAAACACAGATATTGCATCGGAATTAAATACAAAAAGCACAATGCCGACATAAGTACAATAAGACTCACTTATCTTAGTGTCTATGTTTAGCCTTTCCTGCGTCACCTGTTTTGGAATCCGATGCACGACTGCTGGTTTACTGTATCCCTTGGACCTACACTTTGACGATGAAACACAAAAATTCCATCGGAATTAAATACAAAAGGCGTAAGGCCGACTTAAGTACAATACGACTGACTTATCCTAGTGTCTACGTTTAGTCTTTCCTGCGTCGCCAGTTTTGGAATCCGATGCACGACTGCTGAATTACTGTATCCCTTGGACCTTCACTTTGACGATGAAACACAAAATTTGCATCGGAATTAAATACAATAGGCTCAATGCCGACTTAAGTAGAATAAGACCGACTTACCTTAGTGTCTATGTTTAGCCTCTCCTGCGTCACCAGTTTTGGAATCCAATGCACGACTGCTAGTTTACTGTTTCCCTTGGACCTTCACTTTGACAATGAAACACATAAATTGCATCGGAATTAAATACAAATGGCTCAATGCCGACTTAAGTACAATGAGACTGACTTATCTTAGTGTCTACGATTAGCCTTTCCTGCGTCAGCAGTTTTGGAATCCGATGCACGACTGCTGGTTTACTGTATCCCTTGGGCCTTCACTTTAACGATGAAACACAAAAATTGCATCGGAATTAAATACAAAAGGCTCAATGCCGACTTAAGTACAATAAGACTGACTTATCTTAGTGTCTACGGTTAGCCATTCCTGCGTCACCAGTTTTGGAATCCGATGCACTACTGCTGGTTTACTGTATCCCTTGGACCTTCACTTTGACGATGAAAGACAAAAATGGAATCGGAATTAAATACAAAAGGCTCAATGCCGACTTAAGTACAATAAAACTGACTTATCTTAGTGTCTACGTTCAGCCTTTCCTGCGTCACCAGTTTTGGGATCCGATGCACGACTGCTGGTTTACTGTATCCCATGGACCTTCACTTTGTCAATGAAACACATAAATGGCATCGGAATTAAATACAAAAGACTCAATCCAGACTTAAGTACAATAAGACCTACTTATCTTAGTGTCGACGTTCAGACTTTCCTGTGTCACCAGTTTTGGAATCCGATGCACGACTGCTGGTTTACTGTATCCCTTGGACCTTCGATTTGACGATGAAACACAAAATTTGCATCGGAATTAAATACAAAAGGCTCAATGCCGACTTAAGTACAATAAGACCGACTTATCTTAGTGTCTACGTTTAGCCTTTCCTGCGTCACCAGTTTTGGAATCCGATGCACGACTGCTGGTTTACTGTTTCCCTTGGACCTTCACTTTGACGATGAAACGCATCGGAATTAAATACAAAAGGCTCAATGCCGACATAAGTACAATAAGACTGACTTATCTTAGTGTCCACGTTTATCCTTTCCTGCGTCACCAGTTTTGAAATCCGATGAACGACTGCTGGTTTACTGTATCCCTTGGACCTTCACTTTGACGATGAAACACAAAAATTGCATCGGAATTAAATACAAAAGGCTCAATGCCGACTTAAGTACAATAAGACTGACTTATCTCAGTGTCTATGTTTAACGTCTCCTGCGTCACCAGTTTTGGAATCCGATGCACGACTGCTGGTTTACTGTACACCTTGGACCTTCACTTTGACGATGAAACATAAAAATTGCATCGGAATTAAATACAAGAGGCACAATGCCGACTTAAGTACAATAAGACTGACATATCTTAGTGTCTATGTTTAGCCTTTCGTGCGCCACTAGTTTTGGAATCCGATGCACGACTGGTGGTTTACTGTATCCCTTGGACCTTCACGTTGACGATGAAACACAAAAATTGCAACGGAATTAAATACAAAATGCTCAATGATGACTAAAGTACAATAAGACTGACTTATCTTAGTGTCTATGTTTAGCCTTTCCTGCGTCACCAGTTTTGGAATCCGATGCACAACTGCTGGTTTACTGTTTCCCTTGGGCCTTCACTTTGACGATGAAACACAAAAATTGCATCGGAATTAAATACAAAAGGCACAATGTCGACTTAAGTACAATAAGACTGACTTATCTTAGTGTCTATGTTTAGCCTTTCCTGCGTCACCTGTTTTGGAATCCGATGCACGACTGCTGGATTACTGTATCCCTTAGGCCTTCACTCTGACGATGAAACTCAAAAATTGTATCGGAATTAAATACAAAAAGCTCAATGCCGACTTAAGTACAATAAGACTAACTTATCTAAGTGTCTATGTTTAGCCTTTCCAGCGTCACCAGTTTTGGAATCCGATGCACGGCTGCTGGTTTACTGTTTCCCTTGGACCTTCACTTAGACAATGAAACACAGATATTGCATCGGAATTAAATACAAAAGGCGTAAGGCCGACTTAAGTACAATACGACTGACTTATCCTAGTGTCTATGTTTAGCCATTCATGCGTCACTAGTTTTGGAATCCGATGCACGACTGCTGGTATACTGTATCCCATGGACCTTCACTTTCACGATGAAACACAAAAATTGCATCGGAATTAAACACAAAATGCTCAATGATGACTAAAGTACAATAAGACTGCCTTATCTTAGTGTCTATGTTTAGCCTTTCGTGCGTCACCAGTTTTGGAATCCGTTGCACAGCTGCTGGTTTACTGTATCTCTTGGACCTTCACTTAGACGATGAAACACAGATATTGCATCGGAATTAAATACAAAAAGCACAATGCCGACATAAGTACAATAAGACTCACTTATCTTAGTGTCTATGTTCAGTCTATCCTGCGTCACCAGTTTTGAAATCCGATGCACGACTGCTGGTTTAACTGTATCCCTGGGACCTTCACTTTGACGATGAAACACAAACATTGAATCGGAATTAAATACAAAAGGCTCAATGCCGACTTAAGTACATTAAGACTGACTTATCTTAGTGGCTATGTTTAGCCTTTCCTGCATCACCAGTTTTGGAATCCGATGCACGACTGCTGGTTTACTGTATACCTTGGACCTTCACTTTGACGATGAAACACAAAAATTGCATCGGAATTAAATACAAAATGTTCAATGATGACTTAAGTACAATAAGACTGACTTATCTTAGTGTCTATGTTTAGCCTTTCCTGCGTCACCTGTTTTGGAATCCGATGCACGACTGCTGGTTTACTGTATCCCTTGGACCTACACTTTGACGATGAAACACAAAAATTCCATCGGAATTAAATACAAAAGGCGTAAGGCCGACTTAAGTACAATACGACTGACTTATCCTAGTGTCTACGTTTAGTCTTTCCTGCGTCACCAGTTTTGGAATCCGATGCACGACTGCTGAATTACTGTATCCCTTGGACCTTCACTTTGACGATGAAACACAAAATTTGCATCGGAATTAAATACAAAAGGCTCAATGCCGACTTAAGTAGAATAAGACCGACTTATCTTAGTGTCTATGTTTAGCCTCTCCTGCGTCACCAGTTTTGGAATCCAATGCACGACTGCTAGTTTACTGTTTCCCTTGGACCTTCACTTTGACAATGAAACACATAAATTGCATCGGAATTAAATACAAATAGCTCAATGCCGATTTAAGTACAATGAGACTGACTTATCTTAGTGTCTACGATAAGCCTTTCCTGCGTCAGCAGTTTTGGAATCCGATGCACGACTGCTGGTTTACTGTATCCCTCGGGCCTTCACTTTAACGATGAAACACAAAAATTGCATCGGAATTAAATACAAAAGGCTCAATGCCGACTTAAGTACAATAAGACTGACTTATCTTAGTGTCTACGGTTAGCCTTTCCTGCGTCACCAGTTTTGGAATCCGATGCACGACTGCTGGTTTACTGTATCCCTTGGACCTTCACTTTGACGATGAAAGACAAAAATGGAAACGGAATTAAATACAAAAGGCTCAATCCCGTCTTAAGTACAATAAAACTGACTTATCTTAGTGTCTACGTTCAGCCTTTCCTGCGTCACCAGTTTTGGAATCCGATGCACGACTGCTGGTTTACTGTATCCCATGGACCTTCACTTTGACAATGAAACACATAAATGGCATCGGAATTAAATACAAAAGACTCAACCCCGACTTAAGTACAATAAGACCTACTTATCTTAGTGTCTACGTTCAGACTTTCCTGTGTCACCAGTTTGGGAATCCGCTGCACGATTGCTGGTTTACTGTATCCCTTGGACCTTCACTTTGACGATGAAACACAAAATTTGCATCGGAATTAAATACAAAAGGCTCAATGCCGACTTACGTACAATAAGACTGACTTATCTTAGTGTCTATGGTTAGCCTTTCCTGCGTCACCAGTTTTTGGATCCGATGCACGACTGCTGGTTTACTGTTTCCCTTGGACCTTTAGTTTGACGATGAAACACAAAAATTGCATCGGAATTAAATACAAACGGCTCAATGCCGACTTATGTACAATAAGACTGACTTATCTTAGTGTCTATGTTTAGCCTTTCCTGCGTCACCAGTATTGGAATCTGATGCACGACTGCTGGTTTACTGTATCCCTTGGACCTTCACTTTGACGATGAAACACAAAAATTGCATCGGAATTAAATACAAAAAGCACAATGCCGACATAAGTACAATAAGACTCACTTATCTTAGTGTCTATGTTTAGCCTTTCCTGCGTCACCAGTTTTGAAATCCGATGCACGACTGCTGGTTTACTGTATCCCTTGGACCTTCACTTTGACGATGAAACACAAAAATGGAATCGGAATTAAATACAAAAGGCTCAATGCCGACTTAAGTGCAATAAGACCGACTTATCTTAGTGTCTATGTTTAGCCTTTCCTGCGTCACCAGATTTGGAATCCGATGCACGACTGCTGGTTTACTGTTTCCCTTGGACCTTCACTTTGACGATGAAACACAAAAATTGCATCGGAATTAAATACAAAAGGCTCAATGCCGACTTAAGTACGATAAGACTGACTTATCTTAGTGTCTACGGTTAGCCGTTCCTGCGTCACCAGTTTTGGAATCCGACGCACGACTGCTGGTTTACTGTATCCCTTGGACCTACACTCTGACGATGAAACACAAAAATTGCATCGGAATTAAATACAAAATGCGTAAGGCCGACTTAAGTACAATACGACTGAATTATCCTAGTGTCTATGTTTAGCCTTTCCTGCGTCACCAGTTTTGGAATCCGATGCACGACTGCTGGTTTACTGTATCCCTTGGACCTTCACTTTGACGATGAAACACAAAATTTGCATAGGAATTAAATACAAAAGGCTCAATGCCGACTTAAGTAAAATAAGACCGACTTATCTTAGTGTCTACGTTTAGCCTTTCCTGCGTCACCAGTTTTGGAATCCGATGCACGACTGCTGGTTTACTGTTTCCCTTGGACCTTCACTTTGACGATGAAACGCATCGGAATTAAATACAAAAGGCTCAATGCCGACTTAAGTACAATAAGACTGACTTATCTTAGTGTCTATGTTTAGCCTTTCATGCGTCACAAGTTTGGAATCCGATGCACGACTGCTGGTTTACTGTATCCCATGGACCTTCACTTTGACGATGAAACACAAAAATTGCATCGGAATTAAGTACAAAATGCTCAATGATGACTAAAGTACAATAAGACTGACTTATCTTAGTGTCTATGTTTAGCCTTTCCTGCGTCACCAGTTTTGGAATCCGATGCACGGCTGCTGGTTTACTGTATCCCTTGGGCCTTCACTTTAACGATGAAACACAAAAATTGCATCGGAATTAAATACAAAAGGCTCAATGCCGACTTAAGTACAATAAGACTGACTTATCTTAGTGTCTACGGTTAGCCTTTCCTGCGTCACCAGTTTTGGAATCCGATGCACGACTGCTGGTTTACTGTATCCCTTGGACCTTCACTTTGACGATGAAAGACAAAAATGGAATCGGAATTAAATACAAAAGGCTCAATCCCGTCTTAAGTACAATAAAACTGACTTATCTTAGTGTCTACGTTCAGCCTTTCCTGCGTCACCAGTTTTGGAATCCGATGCACGACTGCTGGTTTACTGTATCCCATGGACCTTCACTTTGACAACGAAACACATAAATGGCATCGGAATTAAATACAAACGACTCAATCCCGACTTCAGTACAATAAGATCGACTTATCTTAGTGTCTATGTTCAGCCTTTCCTGTGTCACCAGTTTTGGAATCCGATGCACGACTGCTGGTTTACTGTATCCCTTGGACCTTCACTTTGACGATGAAACACAAAAATTGAATCGGAATTAAATACAAACGGCTCAATGCTGACTTACGTACATTAAGACTGACTTATCTTAGTGTCTATGTTTAGCCTTTCCTGCTTCACCAGTTTTGGAATCCGATGCACGACTGCTGGATTACTGTATCCGTTGGACCTTCACTTTGACGATGAAACACAATAATTGCATCGGAATTAAATACAAAAGGCTGAATGCCGACTTAAGTACAATAAGGCTGACTTATCTTAGTGTCTATGTTTAGCCTTTCCTGCGTCACCAGTTTTGGAATCCGATGCACGACTGCTGGTTTACTGTATCCCTGGGACCTTCACTTTGACGATGAAACACAAAAATTGCATCGGAATTAAATACAAAATGCTCAATGATGACTAAAGTACAATAAGACTGACTTATCTTAGTGTCTATGTTTAGCCTTTCCTGCGTCACCACTTTTGGAATCCGATGCACGGCTGCTGGTTTACTGTATCCCTTGGACCTTTACTTAGACGATGAAACACAGATATTGCATCGGAATTAAATACAAAATGCACAATGCCGATAAGTACAATAAGACGCACTTATCTTAGTGTCTATGTTTAGCCTATCCTGCGTCACCAGTTTTGGAATCCGATGCACGACTGCTGGTTTACTGTATCACTTGGACCTTCACTTTGACGATGAAAAACAAAATTGCATCGGAATTAAATACAAAAGGCTCAATAGCGACTTAAGTACAATATGACCGACTTATCTTAGGGTCTATGTTTAGCCTTTCCTGCGTCACCAGTTTTGGAATCCGATGCACGACTGCTGGTTTACTGTATCCCTGGGACCTTCACTTTGACGATGAAACACAAAAATTGCATCGGAATTAAATACAAAATGCTCAATGATGACTAAAGTACAATAAGACTGACTTATCTTAGTGTCTATGTTTAGCCTTTCCTGCGTCACCAGTTTTGGAATCCGATGCACGGCTGCTGGTTTACTGTATGCCTTGGACCTTTACTTAGACGATGAAACACAGATATTGCATCGGAATTAAATACAAAATGCACAATGCCGATAAGTACAATAAGACTCACTTATCTTAGTGTCTATGTTTAGCCTATCCTGCGTCACCAGTTTTGGAATCCGATGCACGACTGCTGGTTTACTGTATCCCTTGGACCTTCACTTTGACGATGAAACACAAAAATTGCATCGGAATTAAATACAAACGGCTCAATGCTGACTTACGTACATTAAGACTGACTTATCTTAGTGTCTATGTTTAGCCTTTCCTGCTTCACCAGTTTTGGAATCCGATGCACGACTGCTGGATTACTGTATCCGTTGGACCTTCACTTTGACGATGAAACACAATAATTGCATCGGAATTAAATACAAAAGGCTGAATGCCGACTTAAGTACAATAAGGCTGACTTATCTTAGTGTCTATGTTTAGCCTTTCCTGCGACACCAGTCTTGGAATCCGATGCACAACTGCTGGTTTACTGTATCCTTTGGACCTCCACTTTGACGATGAAACACAAAAATTGCATCGGAATGAAATACAAAAGGCTCAATACCGACTTAAGTAGAATAAGACCGACTTATCTCAGTGTCTATGTTTAGCCTTTCCTGCGTCACCAGTTTTTGGATCCGATGCACGACTGCTGGTTTACTGTATCACTTGGACCTTCACTTTGACGATGAAAAACAAAATTGCATCGGAATTAAATACAAAAGGCTCAATAGCGACTTAAGTACAATATGACCGACTTATCTTAGGGTCTATGTTTAGCCTTTCCTGCGTCACCAGTTTTGGAATCCGATGCACGACTGCTGGTTTACTGTATCCCTGGGACCTTCACTTTGACGATGAAACACAAAAATTGCATCGGAATTAAATACAAAATGCTCAATGATGACTAAAGTACAATAAGACTGACTTATCTTATTGTCTATGTTTAGCCTTTCCTGCGTCACCAGTTTTGGAATCCGATGCACGGCTGCTGGTTCACTGTATCCCTTGGACCTTTACTTACACGATGAAACAAAGATATTGCATCGGAATTAAATACAAAATGCACAATGCCGATAGGTACAATAAGACTCACTTATCTTAGTGTCTATGTTTAGCCTATCCTGCGTCACCAGTTTTGGAATCCGATGCACGACTGCTGGTTTACTGTATCCCTGGGAGCTTCACTTTGACGATGAAACACAAACATTGCATCGGAATTAAATACAAAAGGTTAAATGCCGACTTAAGTACATTAAGACTGACTTATCTTAGCGTCTATGTTTAGCCTTTCCTGCGTCGACAGTTTTGGAATCCGATGCACGACTGCTGGTTTACTGTATCCCTTGGACCTACACTTTGACGATGAAACACAAAAATTCCGTCGCAATTAAATACAAAAGGCGTAAGGCCGACTTAAGTGCACTACGACTGACTTTTCCTAGTGTCTATGTTTAGCCTTTCCTGCGTCACCAGTTTTGGAATCCGATGCACGACTGCTGAATTACTGTATCCCTTGGACCTTCACTTTGACGATGAAACACAAAATTTGCATCGGAATTAAATACAAAAGGCTCAATGCCGACTTAAGTAGAATAAGACCGACTTATCTTAGTGTCTATGTTTAGCCTTTCCTGCGTCACCAGTTTTGGAATCCAATGCACGACTGCTGGTTTACTGTTTCCCTAGGACCTTCACTTTGACGATGAAACACAAAAACTGCATCGGAATTAAATACAAATAGCTCAATGCCGACTTAAGTACAATGAGAGTGACTTAACTTAGTGTCTACGATTAGCCTTTCCTGCGTCACCAGTTTTGGAATCCGATGCACGACTGCTGGTTTACTGTATCCCTTGGACCTTTACTTTGACGATGAAACACAAAAATGGAATCGGAATTAAATACAAAAGGCTCAGAGCCGACTTAAGTACAATAAGACTGACTTATCTTAGTGTCTTTGTTCAGCCTTTCCTGCGTCACCAGTTTTGGAATCCGATGCACGACTGCTGGTTTACTGTATCCCTTGGACCTTCACTTTGACAACGAAACACATAATAGGCATCGGAATTAAATACAATCGACTCAGTCCCGACTTCAGTACAATAAGACCGACTTATCTTAGTGTCTATGTTCAGCCTTTCCTGTGTCACCAGTTTTGGAATCCGATGCACGACCGCTGGTTTGCTGTATCCCTTGGACCTTCACTTTGACGACTAAACACAAAATTCGCATCGGAATTAAATACAAAAGGCTCAATGCCGACTTAAGTACAATAAGACTGACTTATCTTAGGGTCTATGGTTAACCTTTCCCGCGTCACCAGTTTTGGAATCCGATGCACGACTGCTGGTTTACTGTTTCCCTTGGACCTTCACTTTGACGATGAAACACAAAAATTGCATCGGAATTAAATTTAAACGGCTCAATGCTGACATAAGTACATTAAGACTGACTTATCTTAGTGTCTATGTTTAGCTTTTCCTGCTTCACCAGTTTTGGAATCCGATGCACGACTGCTGGTTTACTGTATCCCTTGGACCTTCACTTTGACGATGAAACACAATAATTGCATCGGAATTAAATACAAAAGGCTGAATGCCGACTTAAGTACAATAAGACTGACTTATCTTAGTGTCTATGTTTAGCCTTTCCTGCGTCACCAGTTTTGGAATCCGATGCACGACTGCTGGTTTACTGTATCCCTTGGACCTCCACTTTGACGATGAAACACCAAATTTGCATCGGAATGGAATACAAAAGGCTCAATACCGACTTAAGTACAATAAGACCGACTTATCTCAGTGTCTATGTCTAGCCTTTCCTGCGTCAATAAGTTTTTGGATCCGATGCACGACTGCTGGTTTACTGTATCACATGGACCTTCACTTTGACGATGAACAACAAAATTGAATGGGAATTAAATACAAAAAGCTCTATAGCGACTTAAGTACAATAAGACCGACTTATCTTAGGGTCTATGTTTAGCCTTTCCTGCGTCACCAGTTTTGGAATCCGATGCACGACTGCTGGTTTACTGTTTCCCTTGGACCTTCACTTGGACGATGAAACACAAAGAATTCATCGAAATTAAATACAAAAGGCTCAATGCCGACTTAAGTACAATAAGACCGACTTATCTTAGTGTCTATGTTTAGCCTTTCCTACGTCACCAGTTTTGGAATCCGATGCACGACTGCTGGTTTACTGTTTCCCTTGGACCTTCACTTCGATGATGAAAGACAAAAATAGCATCGGAATTAAATACAAAAGGCTCAATGCCGACTTAAGTACAATAAGACTGACTTATCTTAGTGTCTACGCTTAGCCTTTCTTGCGTCACCAGATTTGGAATCCGACGCACGACTGCTGGTTTACTGTACTCCTTGGACCTTCACTTTGACGATGGAACACAAAAGTGGCATCGGAATTAAATACAAAAGACTTAATGCCGACTTAAATACAATATGACTGACTTATCTTAGTGTCTATGATCAGCCTTTCCTGCGTCACCAGTTTTGGAATCCGATGCACGACTGCTGGTTTACCGTATCCCTTGGACATTTACTTGGACGATGAAACACAAAGAATTCATCGGAATTAAATACAAAAGGCTCAATGCCGACTTAAGTACAAAAAGACCGACTTATCTTGGTGTCTATGTTTAGCCTTTCCTACGTCACCAGTTTTGGAATCCGATGCACGACTGCTGGTTTACTGTATCCCTTGGACCTTCACTTTGACGATGAAACACAAAATTTGCATCGGAATTAAATACAAATGGCCCAATGCCGACTTAAGTACAGTAACACTGACTTATCTTAGTGTCTATGTTTAGCCATTCCTGCGTCACCTGTTTTGGAATCCGATGCACGACTGCTGGTTTACTGTTTCCCTTGGACCTTCAGTTTGACGATGAAACACAAAAATTGCATTAGAATTAAACACAAACGGCTCAATGCCGACTTAAGTACACTAAGACTGACTTATCTTAGTGTCTATGTTTCGCCTTTCCGGCGTCACCAGTTTTGGAATCCGATGCACGACTGCTGGTTTACTGTATCCCTTGGACCTTCACTTTGACGATGAAACACAAAAATGGCGTCGGAATCAAATACAAAATGCTCAATGCCGACTTAAGTACAATAAGACTGACTTATCTTAGCGTCTATATTCAGCCTTTCCTGCGTCACCAGTTTTGTAATCCGGTGCACGACTTCTGGATTACTGTACCCCTTGGACCTTCACTTAGACGATGAAACACATAAATTGCGTCGGAATAAAATACAAAAGGCTCAATGCCGACTTAAGTACAATAAGACTGACTTCTCTTAGTGTCTATGTTTAGCCTTTCGTGCGTCACTAGTTTTGGAATCCGATGCACGACTGCTGGTTTACTGTATCCCTTGGACCTTCACTTTGACGAATAAACACAAAAAAAGCATCGGAATTACATACAAAATGCTCAATGATGACTAAAGTACAATAAGACTGACTTATCTTAGTGTATATGTGTAGCATTTTCTGCGTCACCAGTTTTGGAATCCGATGCACGACTGCTGGTTTACTGTACACCTTGGACCTTCACTTTGACGATGAAACACAAAAATTGCATCGGAATTAAATACAAAAGGCACAATGTCGACTTAAGTACAATAAGACTGACTTATCTTAGTGTCTATGTTTAGCCTTTCCTGCGTCACCTGTTTTGGAATCCGATGCACGACTGCTGGATTACTGTATCCCTTGGACCTTCACTTTGACGATGAAACACAAAAATTGTATCGGAATTAAATACAAAAGGTTCAGTGCCGCCTTAAGTACAATAAGACTGACTTATCTTAGTGTCTATGTTTAGCCTTTCCTGCGTCACCAGTTTTGGAATCCGATGCACGACTGCTGGTTTACTGTATCCCTTGGACCTACACTTCGACGATGAAACACAAAAATTGCATCGGAATTAAATACAAAATGCGTAAGGCTGACTTAAAAACAATACGACTGAATTTTCCTAGTGTCTATGTTTAGCCTTTCCTGCGTCACCAGTTTTGGAATCCGATGCACGACTGCTGGTTTACTGTATCCCTTGGACCTACACTTTGACGATGAAACAAAAAATTTGCATCGGAATTAAATACAAAAGGCTCAATGCCGACTTAAGTACTATAGGACCGACTTATCTTAGTGTCTATGTTTAGCCTTTCCCGCGTCACCAGTTTTGGAATCCGATGCACGACTGCTGGTTTACTGTTTCCCTTGGACCTTCACTTTGACGATGAAACGCATCCGAATTAAATACAAAAGGCTCAATGCCGACTTAAGTACAATTAGACAGACTTATCTTAGTGTCTACGTTTATCCTTTCCTGCGTCACCAATTTTGGAGTCCGATGAACGACTGCTGGTTTACTGTATCCCTTGGACCTTCACTTTGACGATGAAACACAAAAATTGCATCGGAATTAAATACAAAAAGGCTCAATGCCGACTTAAGTACAATAAGAGTAACTTATCTTAGTGTCTATGTTTAGCCTCTCCTGCGTCACCAGTTTTGGAATCCGATGCACGACTGCTGGTTTACTGTATACCTTGGACCTTCACTTTGACGATGAAACACAAAAATTCCATCGGAATTAAATACAAAAGGCTCAATGCCGACTTAAGTATAATTAGACTGACTTATCTTAGTGTCTATGTTTAGCATTTGTTCGTCACCAGTTTTGGATTCCGATGCACGACTGCTGGTTTACTGTATCCCTTGGACCTTCACTTTGACGATGAAACACAAAGATTGCATCGGAACTAAATACAAAGGGCTCAATGCCGACTTAAGTACAATAAGACTGACTTATCTTAGTGTCTGCGTTTTGCCTTTCCTGCGTCACCAGTATTGGAATCTGACGCACGAATGCTGGTTTACTGTATCCCTTGGACCTTCACTTTGACGATGGAACACAAAAGTGGCATCGGAATTAAATACAAAAGACTTAATGCCGACTTAAATACAATTTGACTGACTAGTCTTAGTGTCTATGTTCAGCCTTTCCAGCGTCACCAGTTTTGGAGTCCGATGCACGACTGCTGGTTTACTGTATCCCTTGGACCTTCACTTGGACGGTGAAACACAAAGAATTCATCGGAATTAAATACAAAATGCTCAATGCCGACTTAAGTACAATAAGACCGACTTATCTTAGTGTCTATGTTTAGCCTTTCCTGCGTCACCAGTTTTGGAATCCGATGCACGACTGCTGGTTTACTGTTTCCCTTGGACCTTCACTTTCACGATGAAACACAAAAATTGCATCGGAATTAAATACAAAAGGCACAATGTCGACTTAAGTACAATAAGACTGACTTATCTTAGTGTCTATGTTTAGCCTTTCCTGCGTCACCTGTTTTGGAATCCGATGCACGACTGCTGGATTACTGTATCCCTTGGACCTTCACTTTAACGATGAAACTCAAAAATTGTATCGGAATTAAATACAAAAAGCTCAATGCCGACTTAAGTACGATAAGACTAACTTATCTAAGTGTCTATGTTTACCCTTTCCTGCGTCACCAGTTTGGGAATCCGATGCACGGCTGCTGGTTTACTGTTTCCCTTGGACCTTCACTTTGACGATGAAACACAAAAATTGCATCGGAATCAAATACAAAAGGTTCAGTGCCGACTTAAGTACAATACGACTGAATTATCCTAGTGTCTATGTTTAGCCTTTCCTGCGTCACCAGTTTTGGAATCCGATGCACGACTGCTGGTTTACTGTTTCCCTTGGACCTTCAGTTTGACGATGAAACACAAAAATTGCATCGGAATTAAATACAAACGGCTCAATGCCGACTTAAGTACAATAAGACTGACTTATCTTAGTGTCTATGTTTAGCCTTTCCTGCGTAACCAATATTGGAAGCTGATGCACGACTGCTGGTTTACTGTATCCCTTGGACCTTCACTTTGACGATGAAACACAAAAATTGCATCGGAATTAAATACAAAAGGCTCAATGCCGACTTAAGTACAATAAGACTGACTTATCTTAGTGTCTATCTTTAGCCTTTCATGCGTCACTAGTTTTGGAATCCGATGCACGACTGCTGGTTTACTGTATCCCATGGGCCTTCACTTTGACGATGAAACACAAAAATTGCATCAGAATTTAATACAAAATGCTCAATGACGACCAAAGTACAATAAGACTGACTTATCTTAGTGTCTATGTTTAGCCTTTCCTGCGTCACCAGTTTTGGAATGCGATGCACGGCTGCTGGTTTACTGTATCCCTTGGACCTTCACTTAGACGATGAAACACAGATATTGCATCGGAATTAAATACAAAATGCACAATGCCGACTTAAGTACAATAAGATTTACTTATCTTAGTGTCTATGTTTAGCCTATCCTGCGTCACCAGTTTTGGAATCCGATGCACGACTTCTAGTTTACTGTATCCCTTGGACCTTCACTCTGACGACGAAACACAAAAATTGCATCGGAATTAAATACAAAAGGCTCAATTCCGATTTAAGAACAATAAGACTGACTTAACTTAGTGTCTATGTTTAGCCTTTCCTGCGTCACCAGTTTTGAAATCCGATGCACGACTGCTGGTTTACTGTATCCCTTGGACCTTCACTTTGACGATGAAACACGAAAATTGCATCGGAATTAAATACAAAAGGCGTAAGGCCGACTTAAGTACAATACGACTGAATTATCCTAGTGTCTATGTTTTGCCTTTCCTGCGTCACCTGTTTTGGAATCCGATGCACGACTGCTGGTTTACTGTATCCTTTGGACCTTCACTATGACGACGAAACACAAAATTTGCATCGGAATTAAATACAAAAGGCTCAATGCCGACTCAAGTACAATAAGACTGACTTATCTTAGTGTCTATGGTTAGCCTTTCTTGCGTCACCAGTTTTGGAATCCGATGCACGACTGCTGGTTTACTGTTTCCCTTGGACCTCCAGTTTGACGATGAAACACAAAAATTGCGTCGGAATTAAATACAAACGGCTGAATGCCGACTTAAGTACAATAAGACTGACATATCTTAGTGTCTATGTTTAGCCTTTCCTGCGTAACCAGTATTGGAAGCTGATGCACGACTGCTGGTTTACTGTATCCCTTGGACCTTCACTTTGACGATGAAACACAAAAATTGCATCGGAATTAAATACAAAAGGCTCAATGCCGCCTTAAGTACAATAAGACTGACTTATCTTAGTGTCTATCTTTAGCCTTTCCCGCGTCACCAGTTTTGGAATCCGATGCACGACTGCTGGTTTACTGTTTCCCTTGGGCCTTCACTTTGACGATGAAACGCATCCGAATTAAATACAAAAGGCGTAAGGATGACTTAAGTACAATACGACTGAATTATCCTAGTGTCTATGTTTAGCCTTTCCTGCGTCACCAGTTTTGGAATCCGATGCACGACTGCTGGTTTACTGTATACCTTGGACCTTCACTTTGACGATGAAACACAAAAATTCCATCGGAATTAAATACAAAAGGCTCAATGCCGACTTAAGTATAATTAGACTGACTTATCTTAGTGTCTATGTTTAGCATTTGTTCGTCACCAGTTTTGGATTCCGATGCACGACTGCTGGTTTACTGTATCCCTTGGACCTTCACTTTGACGATGAAACACAAAGATTGCATCGGAACTATATACAAAGGGCTCAATGCCGACTTAAGTACAATAAGACTGACTTATCTTAGTGTCTGCGTTTTGCCTTTCCTGCGTCACCAGTATTGGAATCTGACGCACGAATGCTGGTTTACTGTATCCCTTGGACCTTCACTTTGACGATGGAACACAAAAGTGGCATCGGAATTAAATACAAAAGACTTAATGCCGACTTAAATACAATTTGACTGACTATTCTTAGTGTCTATGTTAAGCCTTTCCAGCGTCACCAGTTTTGGAGTCCGATGCACGACTGCTGGTTTACTGTATCCCTTGGACCTTCACTTGGACGGTGAAACACAAAGAATTCATCGGAATTAAATACAAAATGCTCAATGCCGACTTAAGTACAATAAGACCGACTTATCTTAGTGTCTATGTTTAGCCTTTCCTGCGTCACCAGTTTTGGAATCCGATGCACGACTGCTGGTTTACTGTTTCCCTTGGACCTTCACTTTCACGATGAAACACAAAAATTGCATCGGAATTAAATACAAAAGGCACAATGTCGACTTAAGTACAATAAGACTGACTTATCTTAGTGTCTATGTTTAGCCTTTCCTGCGTCACCTGTTTTGGAATCCGATGCACGACTGCTGGATTACTGTATCCCTTGGACCTTCACTTTAACGATGAAACTCAAAAATTGTATCGGAATTAAATACAAAAAGCTCAATGCCGACTTAAGTACGATAAGACTAACTTATCTAAGTGTCTATGTTTACCCTTTCCTGCGTCACCAGTTTGGGAATCCGATGCACGGCTGCTGGTTTACTGTTTCCCTTGGACCTTCACTTTGACGATGAAACACAAAAATTGCATCGGAATCAAATACAAAAGGTTCAGTGCAGACTTAAATACAATAAGACTGACTTATCTTAGTGGCTATGTTTAGCCTTTCCTGCGTCACCAGTTTTAGAATCCGTTGCACGATTGCTGGTTCACTGTATCCCTTGGACCTTTACTTTGACGATGAAACACAAAAGTGGCATCGGAATTAAATACAAAAGGTTCAGTGCCGACATGAGTACAATAAGACTGACTTATCTTAGTGGCAATGTTTAGCCTTTCCTGCGTCACCAGTTTTGGAATCCGATGCACGACTCCTGGTTTACTGTATCCCTTGGACCTACACTTTGACGATGAAACACAAAAATTGCATCGGAATTAAATACAAAAGGCGTAAGGCCGACTTAAGTACAATACGACTGAATTATCCTAGTGTCTATGTTTAGCCTTTCCTGCGTCACCAGTTTTGGAATCCGATGCACGACTGCTGGTTTACTGTTTCCCTTGGACCTTCAGTTTGACGATGAAACACAAAAATTGCATCGGAATTAAATACAAACGGCTCAATGCCGACTTAAGTACAATAAGACTGACTTATCTTAGTGTCTATGTTTAGCCTTTCCTGCGTAACCAATATTGGAAGCTGATGCACGACTGCTGGTTTACTGTATCCCTTGGACCTTCACTTTGACGATGAAACACAAAAATTGCATCGGAATTAAATACAAAAGGTTCAATGCCGACTTAAGTACAATAAGACTGACTTATCTTAGTGTCTATCTTTAGCCTTTCATGCGTCACTAGTTTTGGAATCCGATGCACGACTGCTGGTTTACTGTATCCCATGGGCCTTCACTTTGACGATGAAACACAAAAATTGCATCAGAATTTAATACAAAATGCTCAATGACGACTAAAGTACAATAAGACTGACTTATCTTAGTGTCTATGTTTAGCCTTTCCTGCGTCACCAGTTTTGGAATGCGATGCACGGCTGCTGGTTTACTGTATCTCTTGGACCTTCACTTAGACGATGAAACACAGATATTGCATCGGAATTAAATACAAAATGCACAATGCCGACTTAAGTACAATAAGATTTACTTATCTTAGTGTCTATGTTTAGCCTATCCTGCGTCACCAGTTTTGGAATCCGATGCACGACTTCTAGTTTACTGTATCCCTTGGACCTTCACTCTGACAACGAAACACAAAAATTGCATCGGAATTAAATACAAAAGGCTCAATTCCGATTTAAGAACAATAAGACTGACTTAACTTAGTGTCTATGTTTAGCCTTTCCTGCGTCACCAGTTTTGTAATCCGATGCACGACTGCTGGTTTACTGTATCCCTTGGACCTTCACTTTGACGATGAAACACGAAAATTGCATCGGAATTAAATACAAAAGGCGTAAGGCCGACTTAAGTACAATACGACTGAATTATCCTAGTGTCTATGTTTTGCCTTTCCTGCGTCACCTGTTTTGGAATCCGATGCACGACTGCTGGTTTACTGTATCCTTTGGACCTTCACTATGACGACGAAACACAAAATTTGCATCGGAATTAAATACAAAAGGCTCAATGCCGACTCAAGTACAATAAGACTGACTTATCTTAGTGTCTATGGTTAGCCTTTCTTGCGTCACCAGTTTTGGAATCCGATGCACGACTGCTGGTTTACTGTTTCCCTTGGACCTTCAGTTTGACGATGAAACACAAAAATTGCGTCGGAATTAAATACAAACGGCTGAATGCCGACTTAAGTACAATAAGACTGACATATCTTAGTGTCTATGTTTAGCCTTTCCTGCGTAACCAGTATTGGAAGCTGATGCACGACTGCTGGTTTACTGTATCCCTTGGACCTTCACTTTGACGATGAAACACAAAAATTGCATCGGAATTAAATACAAAAGGCTCAATGCCGCCTTAAGTACAATAAGACTGACTTATCTTAGTGTCTATCTTTAGCCTTTCATGCGTCACTAGTTTTGGAACCGATGCACGACTGCTGGTTTACTGTATCCCATGGACCTTCACTTTGACGATGAAACACAAAAATTGCATCGGAATTAAATACAAAATGCTCAATGACGACTAAAGTACAATAAGACTGACTTATCTTAGTGTCTATGTTTAGCCTTTCCTGCGTCACCAGTTTTGGAATCCGATGCACGGCTGCTGGTTTACTGTATCCCTTGGACCTTCACTTAGACGATGAAATACAGATATTGCATCGGAATTAAATACAAAATGCACAATGCCGACTTAAGTACAATAAGACTTACTTATCTTAGTGTCTATGTTTAGCCTATCCTGCGTCACCAGTTTTGGAATCCGATGCACGACTGCTGGTTTACTGTTTCCCTTGGACCTTCAGTTTGACGATGAAACACAAAAATTGCGTCGGAATTAAATACAAACGGCTGAATGCCGACTTAAGTACAATAAGACTGACATATCTTAGTGTCTATGTTTAGCCTTTCCTGCGTAACCAGTATTGGAAGCTGATGCACGACTGCTGGTTTACTGTATCCCTTGGACCTTCACTTTGACGATGAAACACAAAAATTGCATCGGAATTAAATACAAAAGGCTCAATGCCGCCTTAAGTACAATAAGACTGACTTATCTTAGTGTCTATCTTTAGCCTTTCATGCGTCACTAGTTTTGGAACCGATGCACGACTGCTGGTTTACTGTATCCCATGGACCTTCACTTTGACGATGAAACACAAAAATTGCATCGGAATTAAATACAAAATGCTCAATGACGACTAAAGTACAATAAGACTGACTTATCTTAGTGTCTATGTTTAGCCTTTCCTGCGTCACCAGTTTTGGAATCCGATGCACGGCTGCTGGTTTACTGTATCCCTTGGACCTTCACTTAGACGATGAAATACAGATATTGCATCGGAATTAAATACAAAATGCACAATGCCGACTTAAGTACAATAAGACTTACTTATCTTAGTGTCTATGTTTAGCCTATCCTGCGTCACCAGTTTTGGAATCCGATGCACGACTGCTGGTTTACTGTATCTCTCGGACCTTCACTTTGACGATGAAACACAAAAATTGCATCGGAATTAAATACAAAAGGCTCAGTGCCGACTTAAGTACAATAAGACTGACTTATCTTAGTGGCTATGTTTAGCCTTTCCTGCGTCACCAGTTTTGGAATCCGATGCACGACTTCTAGTTTACTGTATCCCTTGGACCTTCACTCTGACGACGAAATACAAAAATTGCATCGGAATTAAATACAAAAGGCTCAATGCCGATTTAAGTACAATAAGACTGTCTTAACTTAGTGTCTATGTTCAGCCTTTCCTGCGTCACCAGTTTTGAAATCCGATGCACGACTGCTGGTTTACGGTATCCCTTGGACCTTCACTTTGACAACGAAACGCAAAAATTGCATCGGAATTAAATACAAACGGCTCAATGCCTACTTAAGTACATTAAGACTGACTTATCTTAGTGTCTATGTTTAGCCTTTCCTGCTTCACCAGTTTTGGAATCCGATGCACGACTGCTGGTTTACTGTATCCCTTGGACCTTCACTTTGACGATGAAACACAATAATTGCATCGGAATTAAATACAAAAGGCTCAATGCCGACTTAAGTACAATAAGACTGACTTATCTTAGTGTCTATGTTTAGCCTTTCCTGCGTCACCAGTTTTGGAATCCGATGCACGACTGCTGGTTTACTGTATCCTTTGGACCTCCACTTTGACGATGAAACACAAAAATTGCATCGGAATGAAATACAAAAGGCTCAATAGCCACTAAAGTACAATAAGACCGACATATGTTAGTGTCTATGTTTAGCCTTTCCTGCGTCACCAGTTTTGGAATCCGATGCACGACTGCTGGTTTACTGTTTCCCTTGGACATTCACTTTGATGATGAAACACAAAAATAGCATCGGAATTAAATACAAAAGGCTCAATGCCGACTTAAGTACAATAAGACTGACTTCTGTTAGTGTCTATGGTTAGCCTTTCGTGCGTCACTAGTTTTGGAATCCGATGCACGACTGCTGGTTTACTGTATCCCTTGGACCTTCACTCTGACGATGAAACACAAATAAAGCATCGGAATTACATACAAAATGCTCAATGATGACTAAAGTACAATAAGACTGACTTATCTTAGTGTCTATGTGTAGCATTTTCTGCGTCACCAGTTTTGGAATCCGATGCACGACTGCTGGTTTACTGTACACCTTGGACCTTCACTTGGACGATGAAACACAAAGATTTCATCGGAATTAAATACAAAAGGCTCAATGCCGACTTAAGTACAATAAGACCGACTTATCTTAGTGTCTATGTTTAGCCTTTCCTGCGTCACCAGTTTTGGAATCCGCTGCACGACTGCTGGTTTACTGTATCCCTTGGACCTTCACTTTGACGATGAAACACAAAAATAGCGTCGGAATTAAATACAAAAGGCTCAATGCCGACTTAAGTACAATAAGACTGACTTATCTTAGTGTCTACATCTAGCCTTTCCTGCGTCACCAGTTTTGGAATCCGATGCACGACTGCTGGTTTACTGTATCCCTTGGACCTCCACTTTGACGATGAAACACAAAAATTGCATCGGAATGAAATACAAAAGGCTCAATGCCGACTTAAGTACAATAAGCTCGACTTATCTTAGTGTCTATGTTTAGCCTTTCTTGCGTCACCAGTTTTTGGATCCGATGCACGACTGCTGGTTTACTGAATCACTTGGACCTTCACTTTGGCGATGAAAAACAAAATTGCATCGGCATTGAATACAAAAGGCTCAATAGCGACTTAAGTACAATAAGACCGACTTATCTTAGTGTCTACGTTTAGCCTTTCCTGCGTCACCAGATTTGGATTCCGACGCACGACTGCTGGTTTACTGTATCCCTTGGACCTTCACTTTGACGATGAAACACAAAAATTGCATCGGAATTAAATACAAAAGACTTGATGCCGACTTAAGTACAATATGACTGACTTATCTTAGTGTCTATGTTCAGCCTTTCCTGCGTCACCAGTTTTGGAATCCGATGCACGACTGCTGCTTTACTGTATCCCTTGGACCTTCACTTGGACGATGAAACACAAAGAATTCATCGGAATTAAATACAAAAGGCTCAATGCTGACTTAAGTACAATAAGACCGACTTAACTTAGTGTCTATGTTTAGCCTTTCCTGCGTCACCAGTTTTGGAATCCGATGCACGACTGCTGGTTTACTGTATCCCTTGGACTTTCACTTTGACGGTGAAACACAATATTTGCATCGGAAATAAATACAAATGGCCCAATGCCGACTTAAGTACAATAAGACTGACTTATCTTAGTCTCTATGTTTAGCCATTCCTGCGTCACCTGTTTTGGAATCCGACGCACGACTGCTGGTTTACTGTTTCCCTTGGACCTTCAGTTTGACGATGAAACACAAAAATTGCATCGGAATTAAACACAAACGGCTCAATGCCGACTTAAGTACACTAAGACTGACTTATCTTAGTGTCTATGTTTAGCCTTTCCTGCGTCACCAGATTTGGATTCCGACGCACGACTGCTGGTTTACTGTATCCCTTGGACCTTCACTTTGACGATGAAACACAAAAATTGCATCGGAATTAAATACAAAAGACTTGATGCCGACTTAAGTACAATATGACTGACTTATCTTAGTGTCTATGTTCAGCCTTTCCGGCGTCACCAGTTTTGGAATCCGATGCACGACTGCTGGTTTACTGTATCCCTTGGACCTCCACTTTGACGATGAAACACAAAAATGGCGTCGGAATCAAATACAAAATGCTCAATGCCGACTTAAGTACAATAAGACTGACTTATCTTAGTGTCTATGTTTACCCTTTCCTGCGCCACCAGTTTTGGAATCCGATGCACGACTGCTGGTTTACTGTATCCCTTGGACCTTCACTTTGACGATGAAACACAAAAATTGCATCGGAATTAAATAAAAAAGGCTCAATGCCGACTTAAGCACAATAAGACTGACTTATCTTAGTGTCTATGTTTAGCCTTTCTTGCGTCTTCAGTTTTGGAATCCGATGCACGACTGCTGGTTTACTGTATCCCTTGGACCTTCACTTTGACGATGAAACACAAAAATTGCATCGGAATTAAATACAGAAGGATCAATGCCGACTTAAGTACAATAAGACTGACTTATCTTAGTGTCTATGTTTAGCCTATCCTGCGTCACCTGTTTTGGAATCCGATGCACGACTGCTTGTTTACTGCTTCCCTTGGACCTTCACTTTGACGATGAATCACAAAAATTGCATCCAAATTAAATACAAAAGGCTCAATGCCGACTTAAGTACAATAAGACTGACTTATCTTAGTGTCTATGTTTAGCCTTTCCTGCGTCACCAGTTTTGGAATCCGATGCACGACTGCTGGTTTACTGTTTCCCTTGGCCTTCACTTAGACGATGAAACACAGAAATTGGATCGGAATTAAATACAAAAGGCTTAATGCCGACGTAAGTACAATAAGACTGACTTATCTTAGTGTCTATGTTTAGCCTTTCCTGCGTCACCAACTATTGGAATCCGATGCACGACTGCTGGTTTATTGTTTCCCTTGGATCTGAACTTTGACGATGAAACACAAAAATTGCATCGTAATAAAATACAAAAGGCTCAATGCCGACTTAAGTACTTTAACGAAATCGTCTATCGAAATGATTGGGATTGATTTGAAATTTCGTTAAAGAAGAATAATGAAATTTATCTGTTGTTTTTAAGTTAATTTTCTTTCGTGCGAACTTTGTTGTAGAACCACTCTCTTATTTTCGTGTGGTAATAAAAAATTTTTACTTACTTAAATATTACGTACATTTAAAGAAAAAATAATATTTACGTGAACTCATATGAACTGGTTAAGAATATTAGGTTGAGAATTGGGTCCTTTAAATCATTCGGCCTTGGCATACACTTTCCTGATGCAGTGGATTTTTTGTTAAATATTTTTACCGAATTTTATCCCGGCACTAGCCATAGAACACACGATTACCTCTATTAGCAGAAAATGTTTTAATTATTGCCAAGCCGACATTTATCACTGATCAAACCTACTTCATTACACATTTAAGATATTATGAAAGAACCAAACTGTTTAAATTTCAATGTTAACTAACATGAGCTATCCGCCTACGAATGCACAAACGTATAATTAATTCAAATTTTATCAGCCACAGGATCACTGAAAAAGAAGAACAATTTCTTAATTCACCATTGATTTTTATGCATCTGTTCCCGATTTACGGGTTTGGTATTGTTGGTCGCGGCACAGCCCAGCAACACCGCTAAAAAATGCTGAAAAATTCTTAAAGAAATTTTATAGATGACGTGGGCAAGCTAATCTACTTAAATAATTCACACTTTTGATAAACTCTAATATATTTAGATCAAACAACAATACAACTCACATTAATTCGTAACGCATCGTCTAATGGCGGCTAAGTCCAGACAGAGACAAAAGAAGTCTACCCATTCGTAAAAAACTCTTTCACAGTGTCCTACCGCAATGACTTCTGAACAGAGAAGACCAAAGAATACATAATGCACTGTGCTTAAATAGTATTGCTGACTATTAACATTTCTTTGCAAATTGACGATATTATTCTCTTCTGGCAACATATCTCTTCTATCGCAAAAACTGACACATTTTACAATCACATAATAAATACAGAAAAAATTCCTATCCTAAATACAGACAAATATTACAACAAAAAATATAAGGAGAATAACAAATGTCTTTTACACCACATTCAGTAATATTTTTGTTCAATAATTACGATATATACAACTTGCCCAGAGCGGCGTATATGGTACAAATAAACTCTTTTTTTTTTTTTTTAATAACGTGAGTTTGCCAGGGAACGTTACATTGCCCCCTGGCAGCATTTGGCAAAGAGTTTTTACACTTTGACACAATGGTGCCAGTAACGTTCTTTACACTTGTATATTTTACGGAATGGCTCTTTTATTTAGTCCCAGGGTTATATAAGTTCATGGCTCCCCCATTTGGGCGTAGGCAAACAGGAAACCTGGGCAAAACTGTGCCGGAGCCCAGCCATCCCAGTTGGTTCATGGTCATTTGAATTAAATGCAGTTATTCATTTGAATTAAATTCAGTTCGTCACAAACGGTTACACAATTACACAATATCACAGTCACATACAGTTCGACTGAAGTTTTTTTGTGTGTGATACTATTATTCGTGTGATACACTACAAGGTCACTTGTCCTACGTAGTAAATGTTCAATGTTTATCGAAATGAAGTCATTGACATGTTATTCAGTTTATGTGAACATAAAAAAAAATCAATAATGCTGTATTTGGTGAGCGGTGCGGAGTGATTGTTGAGCGGCGCTCGGCGCGGCGCGCTGACTCCGTGTAGGTCACCGCCCCCGGCGTTGACAGCTACGGCGCGGAGGGGCGTGGCGGTCTGTCTGGTCTGCTACGGGCTGCTGCGGCCGCTTCATAGCTGATGTAGCCGGATGCGCGTTGGATATCCGCTCGCCCGTGCGACGTTTTCTTGCAGTGCTCCAGGAAACATGCAACAAGTTCAGAAACAGTGTACTATCCTTATAGGCATTTTTCCTGCTGTGGGAAAGAACGCACACAGTTAGTGGCAGTTATTACTCAGTAGGCCTTCACTAGTCTGGTTTGCACAATGTTTCGTTGTCACAGTAACACGTTTTATGGGCATACAATATTTTTCACCATGTCATGACTTGTCATTAGTCACACGCAAGTTTTCACCTTAGGACAAAATGTATCTTCGTAGTCAATGCGCTTTCCTAGCGTCCCTTGACACACAAAGAGTTAAAGTTTGACACTAACTTGATCCACCGTCCGTTATCGGTTCACTGTTCGTGTCGTGCTAGTTCCTTGTCCACTTGCACACACGGCGATGATACAGTTTTTTATCACTTATACACAGCTATTCCGTGACGTATTGCTGCAGGTTTAACAGTCACTGTCTGTCTCTGCCGCACAATACTGCACTTTTGTTTAAGTTCCTCTATTTTTATTTACAATGTCCGCTGTGCAATTTTTTTTTTTTTTTTTTGTAATAGCACATTCGTAACTCTTTACCAAGGTGTGATATTTGCGTACATGGTAACAAAATATTAAAATTTGGTATTAGTTTGCCCAAAAGTCATCTATATTCGTGTTCGAGTAGATTTTATTTGTGCATTCCAGCCGGATTCAGGCATATTGTTCAATAACTCCTTTGAACTCATGTCACACTTTACTATCAACGTCCTACGTAACTACAGTGTAGTCTCTGTAGGCAAAAATTGACTTGGACTGTATCTGGCTAGCTCTTTTTTACTGTTTGAATCTGCACATGCTTCAATTGAAGCTTCTTTGTGCGTAACTTTGCATTACATAAATTTGCAACAAGTTTGCCTCCCGTGGTGCCCTCGGGTCACTACTGGGTGCATTATTTTCTCTAATAACATTGGTTAGATAATAAAGTTCTCAGGGCCTCATATTATTGATATTATTCTGGGTTCGAATCTGTCAATCTGACAGCTACACATATATACATACATACACATAATAGAGAAGATTGTGCCAAGAAATATTTCAAATTTGGGCACATAGAAAATTATGTAGTACACTAACTAATCATTACTAAAATGTTCTTTTTGATTGAACTCTGTCACAGCTTAACACTACAAATAATTGCACTAATCAGATTATCTGTGCAAACATTTAGAGCATGTTCTAGATAACACAAATTAAAAGAGTACATAACACAAATATCCATACACATGAGAAAGTCAATCATATTCTTATAACTAAACACTTCTACACTAGTACATTATCTCTAAAGATCACACATCATTAATGTTCATTATTTACAAAAGAATGGTGTCCACATAGGACTATTAGTCTTTTACTGTAGGAATGCTTTTACATCCTTACGCGGATACAGTCCCCGTACTCTCCCTGAGTGGGGATCTGCTAAGAGATAGCTACACTCATGTGGCACACTTACTACTCTAAAAGGTCCATTGTACACCAATTGCCACTTGCTATTCTGTTTCAAGGATGCCGAGGACTTAGGATGATTGCGTAAGAGTACCAAGTCCCCAACACTAAATTTTTGGTTATTCGTCACATGTCGATTATATTTTTCTTTCCTTTTCTGAGCGCACCTGGTAAGGTTGCACCCTGCTTTTCTTATCTTCTCTTCCTTAGGCTCAGGAATGACTGGGACCTTAGGCAAAGGTGCCAGCCACTCATTCAAAACTCTATTATTATTCATTATAATCTCGTTTGGTGGATACCCCGTAGAAGCATGCGGGGTTGCGTTGTGAACTTCTACAAACTTAGGTATCAGATCTGGCCATCTTGTGTGTTTATATGCAATGTATAACCTGAAAAATTTATTTAACTCTCCAAATGTTCTCTCTACTAAACTTGCTTGTGGGTGAAAACGGGAAATTAGTATATGCTTTATATCTTGTTCATGTAAATAGTTTTTCCAGGTATGGCCTGTAAAATAGGAAGCATTATCCGATATTATCGCTTCAGGCTTACCCACTTGTGTAAAATATTCCTTCCCTAACCATTTAACTATTCCACGAGCAGTGGCTGATTTAAGGCAGTATATTTTTAAATATTTAGAGAAAAGGTCATACACCGCTAAAATGTACTTCAATCCACCCCTGGCTCGTGGGTAGGGTCCTGCTATGTCTATAGATACTAACTGAAGTGGTCGATGAGGCACTATAGGATGCAGTTCAAACCTTGTGGACTTATTTTGAAACTTAGCTTTTTGGCACAGAGGACAAGTCCTGATAATGGTGCGAGTCTGCTGGCTTATCCCCTTAAAATAACAGAATTTGGACAAAATCCTTATTGTCTTGCCTATCCCAGCGTGACCCCATGCTAAATGCGTGTGCCACACTACAGCTGGGATAGCCTGTTGTGGTATACACACGACTCCATGGTCATTTGACACACCTGTTTTATAATACAGAATATTATCTACTATTTTGAAATTCTGAACACTTTTAAGATTGGTTCCTTCTTTAATTTTACTAATGATATCTCATCAAATCGGATCAGTTTCCTGCGATATGGACATATTTTTACACATATGTAAAAAGTCCCTCCTATGTACCTTATCTTGTACTAATAGTATTCGATATTCCTCCGATTGTCCCAAAATATTTGACATTGAGGATTGCCCTAGTGGAAGCCTCGACAAGGCGTCTGCTACAACATTATCTTGTCCTTTAAGGTACATGATTTTAATTTTATATTCTTGTAATGCTAACCTCCATCTTAGCAAGCGGGTATGGTATAATTTGCAAGTCATTAAATAGCTCAAAGCCTGGTGGTCACTGAATACTTTGACTTCTTTACCATAGATGTAATAGTTAAATTTCTTTACCGCCCAAACCACTGCAAGAGCCTCTAATTCGGTAGCGGAATATGCTCTCTCGCAGCTGTTTAGTGTGCGGCTGGCAAATCCGATTACATTGATTGTTGTGGGGTCGTTGCTCCTGTCCCACTGAAATAAACACGCGCCCAGACCGTATGAACACGAATCTGTCGGTATACAAAAATCTTTTGTCATGTCTGGGTGTCGCAGTATGTTGGCGTTCACCAAGGCATTTTTGATAGCGTCAAATGCGCGTTGACATTCTTCTGTCCACACCCAGTGCGCATTTTTACGCAACAGGCTCAATAAAGATTCGTTATTCATTAATTGGTTTGGAACAAACCGTCTAAAAAAGATGCTAGACCTATAAATGCTTTGAGCTGTTTCTTAGTTCTCGGACTAGGAAACCCACGAATTACATCAAGTTTTTTGCTGTCAGGCTTGATGCCTTGTGGTGTTATTATGTGACCTAGAAATTTAATCTGATTACGTCCAAATTTGGATTTATCAAGATTCGCTGTTACTCCCGCTTGCTTAAACCTTTCTAAGACTTTACTCAGTAGTTCTACGTGCTCCTCCCAGGTGGCAGTGGCAATCACTAGATCGTCTACATACACTGTTACCCTTTGCAGCAAATCCGGACCTAAAACCGCGTCGAGGGCTGTTATAAAAACTCCTGCACTTACATTTAGGCCGAAAGGTAGTACCCTAAATTGGTAGCTCCTTCCCCCAAATATAAATGCAGTATATTTCCTCGACTCGGGTGTGAGCAGGATTTGCCAGAAAGAACTTCTCATATCAATAGATGTCAAGTATTGCACTCCATGAAATTTTTGAATTTGCTCATCAAGATTTTCCGGATGAGTCCTAACAGGTACAATAATTTCATTTATGTCTCTCGCATCTAGTACTAACCGTACCTGTCCGTCTGCTTTTGCTACCGCCACCAAAGGACTACTATAAGGGGACAAAGACGGTTCTATTATTCCCCACTCGATCAGTTTTCTTATTTCTTTAGCTACTATTTCCTTCTTGGACCAAGGAATGGAGTATGAGGCTCGACAGTAAGTTTTGTGAGGCTTCACCTCGATATTGTACTGATATCCCTTAACAATTCCTGGTCGTTCTGAAAATACGTCTGCATAATTAGATAATAACTGTACCAAATCCTGCTGTTGCATGGAGTTCAAATTTTCGGACTGTGATACTTTGTTCATAAGTGCGTCCACATTTGCTTTTAATTGATCACCTTGTACGTCAGGATAATAGAGATTCTGTCCTAGACAATGATTGTCTAAATGTAGTATCGACTGATTCCTACATTTTATGTTAATAGCATTACAATTAGGTACAGGTACCTCTTCAGATCTGAGCATGGACAATTCTATTCTCCTACCAGCATTCATCAAACTTAATTTTCCCCGAGAAAGGTCGATTATTGCGTCCCTTTCTCTCAAAAAATCTACCCCCAAAATGCAGGCTACCTTTAAACCCTTTACTACCAGGAATGAGCACGCTATGGTTTCATCCCCTACATACATCTCTACCCGCACTTGGAGTTTAATTATTTGTCGCTGTGCACTTATGGCTCCAGTGACTTTACAATTATTCACGGGAAAAGTCAGCATACGCCTTTCCTTCCACAGTACTTTGAATAAGTCCATACTCATAACACTGACAGTAGCACCTGTATCTACGACCGCTTGCACATCAATATTGTTAATTTTGATCTCTATTATCGCTTGTACTTTGTCTTTGTGCTCCTTTATGCACGTGGATGGTTCAGTTATTAATTCATCTCCCATCTGTACCCCGTCATTATACCTAAGGATACAGATTTTGTTCGGTGTTTTGTTCTGTGTCGGGCTGCTCTCACTCCAAACCTCAGCCGACGATGGAGAGCGTATCTCGGCTGCATCTAGATTGTTGAATTATTGCTAGTGGATGGGCGTGGCTGCTCTGTGTCACTGACCTCCACTATGTGCACGTTGTGTTGCGTCGGCCGCCACGGTTGCGCAATTGGCGCATTTTGTGGTGGCGGTCGGTTATTGTCATATCTATCACTGTTTTGCCGGTCCGGACTGGGCCTCTGGTTCTGCGGCCAAGTTCGGTTTGCATCATTATAAGTATTAGTGTTGCTCGGCCCCCTGGCATTTTTCCATCTATTATTGCTTGGTGGGCCTGTCTCATACCGGTCATCGAACCTCCTTTTCCGGTCATTATTCACCGGCGGACTATTGCCGTTCCGGTCTCTACCTCTATTTCCGTTTTGTGCATACTCCTGTCTCCTATTATTACCTCCGCCGTTTCCATTACTTGGTGGAGGCGTGTTATTTCTACCATTTCTATAACCATTTCCGTTACTTCTAGCCTGTTCAGAGGCTGCCTTAACGTCCTCCTGAATCACGTCAATTGAGTCCAGAACAGACAAGAAATGTTCCATATCATTTTCAGGCACGTGTATAGGTTTTTCCTTTACATGTATCGGCAAGTGTGATTTCAAAAGCCTGATCAAATCCCGGGATGAAATCTGTTCGTCCCAGTAACGGGTCTTATTAATGTACTTCTCGAAATATTTTCGCAAATTGCCTAGTCGTGGAGAATACGGCTCTGGATTATATACCTCCTTCCGTAATCTCTCCTGGATACATGTTGACCAATATTTGGCCAAGAATGTTTTTTCAAATTGCTCATATGTATCACAACTGTCAGCTGCTTCGGTTGCCCATAATGCAGCATCTCCTTGTATGTAAGACATAACGAACTGTATTTTCTGGGTATGACTCCAAACGCTAGGCAAAATGTTTCTAAATCCCTTGATAAACACTACAGGGTGAACAGATTTCTTCTCCGTTGTAAAGATCTGAAACTGTCGGTTCCTAATCAAGCTTTCTTCAATCACTACTTTGGAATGACATTTATTTGTTTCGCTTACATTGGTTGACTGTTCTGTCTCGCAGTCGCAATTTTTTACTGCAGTATTTATATGCCTATCATTGTTGGACCTGGCTGGCGTGACATACGCCCGTGCCTCGTCATGCCGCAAGCTAAGCTCCATCTCGGCAAGACGACGGTCCACACTCCGCTGCCACAGCGGAATGTCCTTGTGCACTATCCTTTTTAGATCTTGCACATCCGCACTTGAGCCCACATCTCTGGCCTCAATTGCGGCGTGCACTTTCTGATCTATTTCTTTTATGACTTCATTTTCTACTTTGTGCACTTGTTCGATCACTTTGTTCTCAATTACTTGAGTTGTGTCAATTTCTAGTTGTTCGACCCTATTAGTCAGGACACTGATTTCCTCTACTATATTGGCGTTAGCCACTTGAACACTATCTACTCTTTCGCTTAATTCTTGCACCGTTTTGGGTATGGTTTCATATTTTTGTTTCAAACTAACAATCTCACTTTGCATAACTTCTAAAGTTTGCATCAACTGCAAGTCCCTCTCATGCAGGCGTCGGTCACGCTCTGCTTGTTTAGCATCACGTTCTCTATCGCGCTCTGCTTGTTTGGCAAATTCAGCTACCAATCTCTGGTCACGCTCTGCTTGTTCAGCATCACGTTCTCTATCGCGTTCTGCTTGCATACATGCAAATTCAGCTACCAATCTCTGGTCACTCTGCTTGTTCAGCATCACGTTCTCTATCGCGTTCTGCTTGTTTAGCATCACGTTCTCTATCGCGTTCTGCTTGTTTAGCATCACGTTCTCTATCACGCTCTGCTTGCACACGTACAAATTCAGCTTGGAAATTGAGCATGCGCTCGAACATAACTCTTAATGATTGCACTTCTGACACCTCACCACTCTCTGGTCCGTGTCCAGTGCTTGCGGATGGCACAGTATTTCCGCTATCAACTGAATCACTGGGTGGCAATGGCAACATTTCTTGTCCTTCTGCCCCCAGATTCTCACATTGTACTTCCTGAACTACGTCACTAACATTACTTTGTGTCCCACTTTCCAACTCGGTATCACTACTTACTGACTGTTGCTCATTATGCATGTTGATATCTTTCTGACTACGCAATCTAACCATAGTAAACAAAAGAAATAAAATCTGAACTAAATATCCTAACACTCAGGTTTCACTGACATAATCACACAAGAAATGGACATTAACTAATACACACTTACTATATACTACAATGACTAACTACCTAAATGTCCTGTTATTTTAAAACAATTTACTAACAACAAGCACACCACTAATGATCCGAGAACACTGCACTGAGGCTACTTTACTACCCACAGGACAACTACACTGTAGCTTTACCTTTTGGTGATCTATCTTGGGTGCAGCTGCCCCCTGATATTGTGGTAGGTAATTAATTTTTCGAAATATTGATCTCTTCTTCAGCTTGCCTCTGGGTACATAGTGTTCTCATGCAAAAAATCATACACAGGTATTACCACACAATATTGGTTATGCAATACATACAATACATAGAAAAATTATTAAATGTTCTGCAACAAAGTTCGACTATATTAATTCCCTAGTTATCTCACGGGTATTTAGTGGCCACTGCATATTCTGGCCCCACGTTGGGCGCCAATTTAACGAAATCGTCTATCGAAATGATTGGGATTGATTTGAAATTTCGTTAAAGAAGAATAATAAAATTTATCTGTTGTTTTTAAGTTAATTTTCTTTCGTGCGAACTTTGTTGTAGAACCACTCTCTTATTTTCGTGTGGTAATAAAAAATTTTTACTTACTTAATTATTACGTACATTTAAAGAAAAAATAATATTTACGTGAACTCATATGAACTGGTTAAGAATATTAGGTTGAGAATTGGGTCCTTTAAATCATTCGGCCTTGGCATACACTTTCCTGATGCAGTGGATTTTTTTGTTAAATATTTTTACTGAATTTTATCCCGGCACTAGCCATAGAACACACGATTACCTCTATTAGCAGAAAATGTTTTAATTATTGCCAAGCCGACATTTATCACTGATCAAACCTACTTCATTACACATTTAAGATATTTTGAAAGAACCAAACTGTTTAAATTTCAATGTTAACTAACATGAGCTATCCGCCTACGAATGCACAAACGTATAATTAATTCAAATTTTATCAGCCACAGGATCACTGAAAAAGAAGAACAATTTCTTAATTCACCATTGATTTTTATGCATCTGTTCCCGATTTACGGGTTTGCTATTGTTGGTCGCGGCACAGCGCAGCAACACCGCTAAAAAATGCTGAAAAATTCTTAAAGAAATTTTATAGATGACGTGGGCAAGCTAGTTTACATAAATAATTCACACTTTTGATAAACTCTAATATATTTAGATCAAACAACAATACAACTCACATTAATTCGTAACGCATCGTCTAATGGCGGCTAAGTCCAGACAGAGACAAAAGAAGTCTACCCATTCGTAAAAAACTCTTTCACAGTGTCCTACCGCAATGACTTCTGAACAGAGAAGACCAAAGAATACATAATGCACTGTGCTTAAATAGTATTGCTGACTATTAACATTTCTTTGCAAATTGACGATATTATTCTCTTCTGGCAACATATCTCTTCTATCGCAAAAACTGACACATTTTACAATCACATAATAAATACAGAAAAAATTCCTATCCTAAATACAGACACATATTACAACAAAAAATATAAGGAGAATAACAAATGTCTTTTACACCACATTCAGTAATATTTTTGTTCAATAATTACGATATATACAACTTGCCCAGAGCGGCGTATATGGTACAAATAAACTCTTTTTTTTTTTTTAATAACGTGAGTTTGCCAGGGAACGTTACAGTACAATAAGACTGACTTATCTTAGTGTCTATGTTTAGCCTTTCCTGGGTCACCAGTTTTGGAATCCGATGCACGACTGCTGGTTTACTGTTTCCCTTGGACCTTCACTTTGATGATGAAACACAAAAATAGCATCGGAATTAAATACAAAAGGCTCAATGCCGACTTAAGTACAATAAGACTGACTTATCTTAGTATCTACGTTTAGCTTTTCCTGCGTCACCAGATTTGGAATCCGACGCACGTCTGCTGGTTTACTGTATCCCTTGGACCTTCACTTTGACGATGAAACACAAAAGTGGCATCGGAATTAAATACAAAAGACTTAATGCCAACTTAAGTACAATATGACAGACTTATCTTAGTGTCAATGTTCAGCCTTTCCTGCGTCACCAGTTTTGGAATCCGATGCACGACTGCTGGTTTACTGTATCCCTTGGACCTACACTTTGACGATGAAACACAAAAATTGCATCGGAATTAAATACAAAATGCGTAAGGCTGACTTAAAAACAATACGACTGAATTATCCTAGTGTCTATGTTTAGCCTTTCCTGCGTCACCAGTTTTGGAATCCGATGCACGACTGCTGGTTTACTGTATCCCTTGGACCTACACTTTGACGATGAAACAAAAAATTTGCATCGGAATTAAATACAAAAGGCTCAATGCCGACTTAAGTACTATAGGACCGACTTATCTTAGTGTCTATGTTTAGCCTTTCCCGCGTCACCAGTTTTGGAATCCGATGCACGACTGCTGGTTTACTGTTTCCCTTGGACCTTCACTTTGACGATGAAACACAAAAATTGCATTGGAATTAAATACAAAAGGCTCAATGCCGACTTAAGTACAATAAGACTGACTTATCTTAGTGTCTATGTTTAGCCTTTATTGCGTCACCAGTTTTGGAATCCGATGCACGACTGCTGGTTTACTGTATCCTTTGGACCTCCACTTTGACGATGAAACACAAAAATTGCATCGGAATGAAATACAAAAGGCTCAATGCCGACTTAAGTACAACAAGCTCGACTTATCTTAGTGTCTATGTTTAGCCTTTCTTGCGGCACCAGTTTTTGGATCCGATGCACGACTGCTGGTTTACGGTATCACTTGGACCTTCACTTTGACGATGAAAAACAAAATTGCATCGGAATTAAATACAAAAGGCTCAATAGCGACTTAATTACAATAAGACCGACTTATCTTAGTGTCTATGTTTAGCCTTTCCTGCGTCACCAGTTTTGGAATCCGATGCACGACTGCTGGTTTACTGTTTCCCTTGGACCTTCACTTTGATGATGAAACACAAAAATAGCATCGGAATTAAATACAAAAGGCTCAATGCCGACTTAAGTACAATAAGACTGACTTATCTTAGTGTCTACGTTTAGCCTTTCCTGCGTCACCAGATTTGGAATCCGACGCACGACTGCTGATTTACTGTATCCCTTGGACCTTCACTTTGACGATGAAACACAAAAGTGGCATCGGAATTAAATACAAAAGACTTAATGCCGACTTAAGTACAATATGACTGACTTATCTTAGTGTCTATGTTCAGCCTTTCCTGCGTCACCAGTTTTGGAATCCGATGCACGACTGCTGCTTTACTGTATCCCTTGGACCTTCACTTCGACGATGAAACACAAAGAATTCATCGGAATTAAATACAAAAGGCCCAATGCCGACTTAAGTACAATAAGACCGACTTATCTTAGTGTCTATGTTTAGCCTTTCCTGCGTCACCAGTTTTGGAATCCGATGCATGACTGCTGGTTTACTGTATCCCTTGGACATTCACTTTGACCATGAAACACAATATTTGCATCGGAAATAAATACAAATGGCCCAATGCCGACTTAAGTACAATAAGACTGACTTATCTTAGTGTCTATGTTTAGCCATTCCTGCGTCACCTGTTTTGGAATCCGATGCACGACTGCTGGTTTACTGTTTCCCTTGGACCTTCAGTTTGACGATGAAACACAAAAATTGCATCGGAATTAAACACAAACGGCTCAATGCCGACTTAAGTACACTAAGACTGACTTATCTTAGTGTCTATGTTTAGCCTTTCCTGCGTCACCAGTTTTGGAATCCGATGCACGACTGCTGGTTTACTGTATCCCTTAGACCTTCACTTTGACGATGAAACACAAAAATGGCGTCGGAATCAAATACAAAATGCTCAATGCCGACTTAAGTACAATAAGACTGACTTATCTTAGTGTCTATGTTTACCCATTCCTGCGCCACCAGTTTTTGAATCCGATGCACGACTGCTGGTTTACTGTATCCCTTGGACCTTCACTTTGACGATAAAACACAAAAATTGCATCGGAATTAAATACAAAAGGCTCAATGCCGACTTAAGTTCAATAAGACTGACTTATCTTAGTGTCTACGTTCAGCCTTTCCTGCGTCACCAGTTTTTTAATCCGATGCACGACTGCTGGTTTACTGTACCCCTTGGACCTTCACTTTGACGATGAAACACAAAAATTGCATCGGAATTAAATAAAAAAGGCTCAATGCCGACTTAAGCACAATAAGACTGACTTATCTTAGTGTCTATGTTTAGCCTTTCCTGCGTCTTCAGTTTTGGAATCCGATGCACGACTGCTGGTTTACTGTATCCCTTGGACCTTCACTTTGACGATGAAACACAATAATTGCATCGGAATTAAATACAGAAGGATCAATGCCGACTTAAGTACAATAAGACTGACTTATCTTAGTGTCTATGTTTAGCCTATCCTGCGTCACCTGTTTTGGAATCCGATGCACGACTGCTTGTTTACTGTATCCCTTGGACCTTCACTTTGACGATGAATCACAAAAATTGCATCGGAATAAAATACAAAAGGCTCAATGCCGGCTTAAGTACAATAAGACTGACTTATCTTAGTGTCTATGTTTAGCCTTTCCTGCGTCACCAGTTTTGGAATCCGATCCACGACTGCTGGTTTACTGTATCCCTTGGACCTTCACTTTGACGATGAAACACAAAAATTGCATCGGAATTAAATAAAAAAGGCTCAATGCCGACTTAAGCACAGTAAGACTGACTTATCTTAGTGTCTATGTTTAGCCTTTCCTGCGTCTTGAGTTTTGGATCCGATGCACGACTGCTGGTTTACTGTATCCCTTGGACCTTCACTTTGACGATGAAACACAAAAATTGCATCGGAATTAAATAAAAACGGCTCAATGCCGACTTAAGCACAATAAGACTGACTTATCTTAGTGTCTATGTTTAGCCTTTCTTGCGTCTTGAGTTTTGGATCCGATGCACGACTGCTGGTTTACTGTATCCCTTGGACCTTCACTTTGACGATGAAACACAAAAATTGCATCGGAATTAAATACAGAAGGATCAATGAAGACTTAAGTACAATAAGACTGACTTATCTTAGTGTCTATGTTTAGCCTATCCTGCGTTACCTGTTTTGGAATCCGATGCACGACTGCTTGTTTACTGTATCCCTTGGACCATCACTTTGACGATGAATCACAAAAATTGCATCCGAATTAAATACAAAAGGCTCAATGCCGACTTAAGTACAATAAGACTGACTTATCTTTGTGTCAATGTTCAGCCTTTCCTGCGTCACCAGTTTTGGAATCCGATCCACGACTGCTGGTTTACTGTGTCCCATGGACCTTCACTTTGACGATGAAACACAAAAATTGCATCGGAATTAAATACAAAAGGCTCAAAGCCGCCTTAAGCACAATAAGACTGACTTATCTTAGTGTCTATGTTTAGCCTTTCCTGCGTCACCAGTTTTGGAATCCGATGCACGACTGCTGGTTTACTGTATCCCTTGGACTTTCACTTTGACTATGAAACACAAAAATTGCATCGTAATTAAATAAAAAAGGCTCAATGCCGACTTAAGCGCAATAAGACTGACTTATCTTAGTGTCTATGTTTAGCCTTTCCTGCATCTTCAGTTTTGGAATCCGATGCACGACAGCTGGTTTACTGTATCCCTTGGACCTTCACTTTGACGATGAAACACAAAAATTGCATCGGAATTAAATACAGAAGGATCAATGCCGACTTAAGTACAATAAGACTGACTTATCTTAGTTCCTATGTTTAGCCTATCCGGCGTCACCTGTTTTGGAATCCGATGCATGACTGCTGTTTTACTGTATCCCTTGGACCTTCACTTTGACGATGAATCACAAAAATTGCATACGAATTAAATACAAAAGGCTCAATGCCGACTTAAGTACAATAAGACTGACTTATCTTAGTATCTATGTTTAGCCTTTCCTGCGTCACCAGTTTTGGAATCCGATGCACGACTGCTGGTTTACTGTTTACCTTGGACCTTCACTTAGACGATGAATCACAGAAATTGCATCGGAATTAAATACAAAAGGCTTAATGCCGACATAAATACAATAAGACTGACTTATCTTAGTGTCTATGTTTAGCCTTTCCTGTGTCACCAACTATTGGAACCCAATGCACGACTGCTGGTTTTCTGTTTCCCTTGGATCTGAACTTTGACGATGAAACACAAAAATTGGATCGTAATAAAATACAAAAGGCTCAATGCCGACTTAAGTACAATAAGACTGACTTATCTTAGTGTCTATGTTTAGCCTTTCCTGCGTCACCAGTTTTGTAATCCGATGCACGACTGCTGGTTTACTGTACCCCTTGGACCTTCACTTTGACGATGAAAGACAAAAATTGCATCGGAATAAAATACAAAAGGCTCAATGCCGTCTTAAGTACAATAAGACTGACTTATCCTAGTGTCAATGTTTAGCCTTTCCTGCGTCACCAGTTTTGCAATCCGATCCACGACTGCTGGTTTACTGTATCCCTTGGACCTTCACTTTGACGATGAAACACAAAACTTGCATCGGAATTAAATACAAAAGGCTCAAAGCTGACTTAATCACAATAAGACTGATTTATCTTAGTGTCTATGTTTAGCCTTTCCTTCGTCACCAGTTTTGGAATCTGATGCACGACTGCAGGTTAACTGTATCCCTTGGACCTTCACTTTGACGATAAAACACAAAAATTGCATCGGAATTAAATACAAAGGGCTCAATGCCGACTTAAGTACAATAAGACTGACTTATCTTAGTGTCTATGTTTAGCCTTTCCTGCGTCACCAGTTATGGAATCCGATGCACGACTGCTGGTTAACTGTTTCCCTTGGACCTTCACTTAGACGATGAAACACAGAAATTGCATCGGAATTAAATACAAAAGGCTCAATGCCGACATAAGTACAATAAGACTGACTTATCTTAGTGTCTATGTTTAGCCTTTCCTGCGTTACCAACTATTGGAATCCTATGCACGACTGCTGGTTTACTGTTTCCCTTGGATCTGAACTTTGACGATGAAACACAAAAATTTCATCGGAATTAAATAAAAAAGACTCAATGCCGACTTAAGTTCTAGAAGACTGTGTCTTCCCACTGTCTATGATTTGAGCCTTCCCTGTGACACCAGTTTTAGTTTCCGATGCTTCACTTCAGGTTTACTGTATCACTTGGACCTTCACATTGACGATGAAACACAGAAATTGCATCGGAAATAATTACAATATGCACAATGCCAACTTAAGTACAAGAAGACTTACTTTTCTTAGTGTCAATGTTTTGAGCCTTTTCTATGTCACCAGTTTTAGATTCCGATGCACAACTGCTGGTTTACTGTATCACTTGGACCTTCACATTGACGATGAAACACAGTAATTCAATCGGAATTAAATAGAAAAGGCACAATGCCGACTTAAGTACCAGCAGACCGACCTTTCGTAGTGGCTGTGTATTGAGCCTTTCCTGGTGTCATCAATTTTAGATTCCGTTGCACAACTGCTGGTTTCCTGTATCCCTTAGACCATCACATTGACAATGAAACACAGTAATTGCATCGGAATTACATACAAAAGGCACAATGCCGACTTAGGTACAAGAAGACTGACTTTTTTTAGTGTCTATGTTTTGATCCTCTCCTGTGAGACTAGTTTTAGATACCTATGCGTTACGTCCAATTTACTGTTTCCCTTGGACCTTCACTTTGACGATGAAATACAGAAATTGCACAATGCCGACTTAAGTACTAGAAGACTGAGTCTTCTTACTGTCTATGTCTTGAGTCTTTCCTGTGTCACCAGTTATAGATTCCGATGCTTCTGTTCAGTTTTACTGTATCGCTTGGACCTTCACATTCACGATGAAACACAGTAATTGCATCGGAATTTAATACAAAAGGCACAATGCCGACTTAGGTACAAGAAGACTGACTTTTCTTAGTGTCTATGTTTTGATCCTCTCCTGTGAGACTAGTTTTAGATTCCTATGCATTACGTCCAATTTACTGTTTCCCTTGGACCTTCACTTTGACGATGAAACACAGAAATTGCATCGGAATTAAATACAAGAGGCACAATGCCAACTTAAGTACATGAAGACTGAGTCTTCTTATTGTCTATGCTTTGAGCCTTTCCTGTGTCACCAGTTTTAGGTTCTGATGCTTCACGTCCAATGTACTGTATCCCCCGGACTTTCCCTTTGCCGATGAAACGCAAAAATGGCATCGGAATTAAATACAGAGGGCACAATGCCGACTTTAGTACAAGAAGACTGACTCTTCTTAGAGTCTATGTTTAAGTTTTTCCTGTGTCAAGAGTTTTAGTTTCCGATTCACGACTGCGGGTTTACTGTATCCCTTGGACCTTCACTTTGACGATGAAACACAAACAGTGCCACGGAATTAAAAATAAAAGGCTCAATGCCGACCTAAGTACAAGAAGGCTGACTTTTCTTAGTGTATACGTTTTGAGCCTTTCCTGTGTCACCAGCTTTAGATTCTGATGCTCAACTGCAGGTTTACTGTATCCCTTCGACATTCACATTGTCGATGACACACAGTAATTGCATCGAAATTAAATACAAAAGGCACAATTTGGACTTAAGTACAGGATGACTGACTTTTCTTAGTGTCTATGTTTCGAGCCTTTCTGTGAGACCAGCTTTAGATTCCGATGCTTCACTTCAGGTTTACTGTATCCCTTAGACCTTCACTTTGACGATGAAACACAGAAATTGCATCGGAATTAAATACAAGAATCACAATGCCGACTTAAGTACTAAAAGACAGAATCTTCTTACCGTCTATGTTTTGAGTCATTCTTGTGTCACCAGTTTTAGGTTCCGTTGCTTCACGTCTGGTGTACTGTATCCCTCGGACCTTCACTTTGACGATGAAACACAAAAATTGCATGGGAATTGAATACAAAGGGCTCAATGCCAACTTAAGTACTAGAAGACTGTGTCTTCCCACTGTCTATGATTTGAGCATTCCCTGTGAGACCAGTTTTAGATTCTGATGCTTCACTTCCGGTTTACTGTATCGCTTGGAAATTCACATTCACGATGAAACACAGAAATTGCATCGGAATTCAATACAAAAGGCACAATGCCGACTTAAGTACAAGAAGACTGAGTCTTCTTACTGTCTGTAATTTGAGTCTCTCCTGTGAGACCAGTTTTAGATTCCGATGCTTCACTTTAGGTTTACTGTATCCCTTGGCCCTTCACATTGAGGATGAAACAAGAATATTGCCACGGAATTGAAAATAAAGGGCTCAATGCCGACTTAAATACAAGAAGGCTGACTTTTCTTAGTGTCTACGATTTGAGCCTTTCCTGTGTCACCAGTTTTAGATTCTGATGCACAACTGCTGGTTTACTGTATCTCTTGGCTCTTCACATTGACGATGAAACACAGAATTTGCATCGGAATTAAATACAAAAGGCACTATGCCGACTTAGGTACAAGAGGACTGACATTTCTTAGTGTCTATGTTTTGAGCCTCTCCTGTGAGACTAGTTTTAGATTCCTATGCTTCACGTCCAATTTACTGTATCCCTTGGACCTTCACTTTGACGATGAAACACTGAAATTGCATCGGAATTAAATACAAAGTGCACAATGCCAACTTAAGTACAAGAAGACTGAGCCTTCTTACTGCCTATGCTTTGAGCCCTTCCTATGTCACCGGTTTTAGGATTCGATGCTTCATGTTCAAATTACTGTATCCCTCGGACCTTCCCTTTGTCGATGAAACACAACAATTGCATCGGATTTAAATACAAACGGCACAATGCCGACCTTAGTACAAAAAGCCTGACTTTTCTTAGTGTCTATGTTTTGAGCCTTTCATGTGAGACCAGTTTTAGACTCTGATGCTTCACTTCAGGTTTGCTGTATCACTTGGACCTTCACATTGACGACGATACTCAGAAATAGCATCGGAATGTAATTCAGAAGGCACAATGCCGACTTAAGTATAAGACGACTCACTTTTCTTAGCGTCTACGTTTCGAGCGTTTCCAGTAGCACTAGTTTTAGATTCCGATGCACAACTGCTTTTTTGCTGTATCCCTTTGAACCTCACTTTGACGTTGAAACACAGTAACTGCATCGGAATTAAATACAAAAGGCACAATGCCGACTTAAGTACAAGTAGACTGAGTCATCTTACTGTCTATTTTGTGAGCATTTCCTGTGAGACCAGTTTTACATTCCGATGCTGCACGTCAGGTTTCCTGTATCCCTTGGACCTTCACATTGACGATGAAACACAGAAATTACATCGGAATTAATTACAAAATGCACAATGCCGACTTAAGTACAAGAAGATTGAATTTTCTTAGTGTCTATGATTCGAGCCTATAGTGTGTCACCAGCTTTAAACTCCGATGCACAACTGCGGGTTTACTGTACCCCTTCGATCTTCACATTGAAGATGAAACACAGAAAATGCATGGAAATTAAATACAAAAGGCGCAATGCCGACTTAAGAACAAGAAGACTGACTCTTCTTAGTGTCTACGTTTCGAGCCTTTACTGTGTCACCAGTTTTAGATTCCGATGCACAACTGCAGGTTTACTGTACCCCTCCGACCATCTCATTGACTATGAAACAAAGAAAATGTATCGGAATTAAATACGAATGGCACAATTCTCGACTTAAGTTCAAGAAAATGACTTTTCTTGGTGTCAATGTTTTGAACCTTCCCTGTGAGACCAGTTTTAGATTCCGATGCTTCACGTCAGGTTTACTGTATCCCTTGGATCTTCACGTTGACGATGAAGTACAGAAATTGCATTGGAATTAAATACAAAAGGCACAACGCCGACTTAAGTATGAGAAGTCTAAGACTTCTTACCGTCTGTGTTTCGAGCCTTTCCTGTGTCACTAGTTTTAGATTCCGATGCACAACTGCAGGTTTACTGTATCCCTCGGAATTTCACATTCACGATTAAACACGGAAATTGCATCGGAATAAAATACATAAGGAACAATGCCGAATTAAGTACAAGAAGACTTACTATTCTTAGTGTCTATATTTCGAGCCTTTTTTTTGTCACAAGTTCCAGATTCCGATGCACATCTGCAGCTTAACTGTATCCCTTGGACCTTCACATTGACGATGAAATACAGTAATTGCTACGGAATTAAACACAAAAGGCTCAATGCCGACTTAAGGACAATTGGACTGACTTTTCTTAGTGTCTGTGATTTGAGCCTTTCCTCTGTCACCATTTTCAGATTCCGTTGCACGACTGATGTTTTCTGTATCCCTTAGACCTTCACATTGACGATGAAACACAGTAACAGCATCGGAATTAAATGCAAAAGGCACAATGCCGACTTAAGTACAAGAAGACTTACTTTTCTTAGTGTCTTTGTTTTCAGCCTTTCCTGTGAGACCAGCTTCAGATTCTGATTCTTCACTTCAGGTTTACTGTATTCCTTGGATCTTTATTTTGACGATGAAACACAGTAACTGCCTTGGAATTAAATACAAAAGCACAAAGCGGACTTAAGGACAAGAAGACTGACATTTCATAGTGTCAATGCTTTGAGACTTTCCTGTGAGACCAGTTTTAGATTGCGATGCTTCACTTCAGGTGTACTGTGTCCCTTGGACCTTCACATTGACGATGTAACACAGAAATCGCATCGGAATTAAATACATAAGGCACAATACCGACATAAATACAAGAAGACTGACTTTTCTTAGTGACTATGTTTCGAGCCTTAACTGTGTCATCAGTTTTGGAATCCGATGCTCAACTTCAGGTTTACTACACCTCTTGGACCTACACATTGACGATGAAACACAGTAAATGCTTCGGAAATAAATACAAAAGGCACAATGCCGACTTTAGTACAAGAAGACTGACGTTTCTTAGTGTATATGATTTGAACCTTACCTGTGAGACAAGTTTTAGATTCCGATGCTTCACGTCAGTTTTACTGTAATCCTTGGACTTTCACATTGACGATTAAACACAGAAATGGCATCGGAATGAAATACAAAAGGCACAATGCCGACTTAAGTACAAGAAGACTGAGTCTTCTTACTGTCTATGATTTGAGCCATTCCTGAGTCACCAGTTTTAGATTCCGACGCTTCACTTCAGTTTTTCTGTATCCCTTCGACCTTCACTTTGATGATGAAACACAGAAATTGCATCGGAGGTAAATGCAAAACGCACAATGCCGACTTAAGTACGAAAAGTCTAAGTCTTCTTACCATCCTTGTTTTGAGCCTTTTCAGTGAGACCAGTTTCAGATTCCGATGATTTAACTTCAAATTTACTGTATCCCTTGGACCTTCACAGTGACGATGAATTACAGAAATTGTATCGGAAATACACTCCTGGAAATGGAAAAAAGAACACATTGACACCGGTGTGTCAGACCCACCATACTTGCTCCGGACACTGCGAGAGGGCTGTACAAGCAATGATCACACGCACGGCACAGCGGACACACCAGGAACCGCGGTGTTGGCCTTCGAATGGCGCTAGCTGCGCAGCATTTGTGCACCGCCGCCGTCAGTGTCAGCCAGTTTGCCGTGGCATCCGGAGCTCCATCGCAGTCTTTAACACTGGTAGCATGCCGCGACAGCGTGGACGTGAACCGTATGTGCAGTTGACGGACTTTGAGCGAGGGTGTATAGTGGGCATGCGGGAGGCCGGGTGGACGTACCGCCGAATTGCTCAACACGTGGGGCGTGAGGTCTCCACAGTACATCGATGTTGTCGCCAGTGGTCAGCGGAAGGTGCACGTGCCCGTCGACCTGGGACTGGACCGCAGCGACGCACGGATGCACGCCAAGACCGTAGGATCCTACGCAGTGCCGTAGGGGACCGCACCGCCACTTCCCAGCAAATTAGGGATACTGTTGCTCCTGGGGTATCGGCGAGGACCATTCGCAACCGTCTCCATGAAGCTGGGCTACGGTCCCGCACACCGTTAGGCCGTCTTCCGCTCACGCCCCAACATCGTGCAGCCCGCCTCCAGTGGTGTCGCGACAGGCGTGAATGGAGGGACGAATGGAGACCTGTCGTCTTCAGCGATGAGAGTCGCTTCTGCCTTGGTGCCAATGATGGTCGTATGCGTGTTTGGCGCCGTGCAGGTGAGCGCCACAATCAGGACTGCATACGACCGAGGCACACAGGGCCAACACCCGGCATCATGGTGTGGGGAGCGATCTCCTACACTGGCCGTACACCACTGGTGATCGTCGAGGGGACACTGAATAGTGCACGGTACATCCAAACCGTCATCAAACCCATCGTTCTACCATTCCTAGACCGGCAAGGGAACTTGCTGTTCCAACAGGACAATGCACGTCCGCATGTATCCCGTGCCACCCAACGTGCTCTAGAAGGTGTAAGTCAACTACCCTGGCCAGCAAGATCTCCGGATCTGTCCCCCATTGAGCATGTTTGGGACTGGATGAAGCGTCGTCTCACGCGGTCTGCACGTCCAGCACGAACGCTGGTCCAACTGAGGCACCAGGTGGAAATGGCATGGCAAGCCGTTCCACAGGACTACATCCAGCATCTCTACGATCGTCTCCATGGGAGAATAGCAGCCTGCATTGCTGCGAAAGGTGGATATACACTGTACTAGTGCCGACATTGTGCATGCTCTGTTGCATGTGTCTATGTGCCTGTAGTTCTGTCAGTATGATCATGTGATGTATCTGACCCCAGGAATGTGTCAATAATGTTTCCCCTTCCTGGGACAATGAATTCACGGTGTTCTTAATTCAATTTCCAGGAGTGTAAATACAAAAGGCACAATGCCGACTTAAGTACAAGAAGACTGCCTTCTCTTAGTGTCTATGTTCCGACCGTTTCCTGTGTCACCAGTTTTAGATTCCGATGCATAACTGCAGCTTTACTGTCTTCTTGGACCTTCATATTGACGATGAAACACAGAAATTGCATGGGAGCTATATACAAAGGGAAACTGCCGACTTAAGTTCAGGAACACTGACGTTTCTTAGTGTTTATGCTTTGAGCCTTTTCTATGTCACCAGTTTTAGATTCCGATGCACAACTGCTGGTTTACTGTATCCTTTGCACCTTAATATTGAAGATGAAGCACAGTAATTGCTTCGGAATTAAATACAAAAGGCACAATGCCGACTTAAGTACAAGAAGACTGTCTTTTCTTAGTGTCTGTGCTTTGAGCGTTTCCTGTGTCAACATTTTTAGATTCCGTTGCACAACTGCTTGTTTTCTGTATCCCTTAGACCTTCATATTGACGACGAAACATAGTAATTGCATCGGAAATAAATGCAAAAAGCACAATGCCGACTTAAGTACAAGAAGACTGACATTTCTTAGTGTCTTTGTTTTGAGCCTTTCCTGTGAGACCAGCTTTAGATTCTGATTCTTCACTTCAGGTCTACTGTATTCCTTGGACCTTCACTTTGACGATGAAACACAGATATCGCATGAGAATTAAATACAAAAGGCACAATGCCGTCTTAAGTACAAGAAGACTGACTTTTCTTAGTGTCTACGTTTCGAGCCTTTCCTGTGCCCCAGTTTGAGATTACGATGCACAACAGCCGGTATAATGTATCCCTTGGAACTTCACATACACGATTAAACACAGAAATCGCATCGGAATTAAATACATAAGGCCCAATTCCGACTTAAGTACAAGAAGACTGAGTCCTCTTACCATCTATGATTTGAGCCTGTCCTGTGAGACTAGTTTTATATTCCGATGGTTCACTTCAGGTTTACTGTATCACTTGGAATTTCACATTGACGATGAACACAGAAATTGCATCGGAATTAAATTCATAAGGCACAATGGCGATTTAGGTACAAGAGGACTGACATTTATTAGTGTCTTTATTTCGAGCCTTTCCTGTGTCACCAGTTTTAGATTGCGATGCACAACTGCAGCTTTACTGTATTTCTTGGACCTTCCCATTGACGATGAAACACAGAAATTGCATTGGAGCTATATACAAAGGCACAATGCCGACTTAAGTACAAGAAGACTGACTTTTCTTAGTGTTTATGTTTCGAGCCTTTCCTGTGTCACCACTTTTAGATTCCGATGCACAAGTGCAGGTTTACTATATACCTTGGAACATCGCATTCACGATTAAACACAGAAATCGAGTCGGAAATAAATACATAAGGCACAATGCCGACTTAAGTACAAGAAGAATGATACCCCTTAGGGTCTATGATTTGAGCCTTTCCTGTGAGGCCAGTTTTAGATTCCGATGCTTCACTTCAGGTTTACTGTATCCCCTGGACCTTCACTTTGACGATGAAACACTGAAATTGCATCGGACCTCAATGCAAAAGGCATAATGCCGACATAAGTACAAGAAGACTGACTTCTCTTAGTGACTATGTTTCGAGCCTTTACTGTGTCACCAGTTTTGGAATCCGATGCTCAACTGCTTGTTTACTGTACCTCATGGACCTACACATTAACGATGAAACACAGTAAATGCTTCGGAAATAAATACAAAATGCACAATTCCGGCTTTAGTACAAGAAGACTGACATTTCTTAGTATATATGATTTGAACCTTACCTGTGAGACCAATTTTAGATTCCGATGCTTCACGTCAGGTTTACTGTATCCCTTGGACCTTCACATTAACGATTAAACACAGAAATTGCATTGGAATTAAATCCAAAAGGCACAATGCCGACAAAAGTACAAGAAGACTGAGTTTTCTTACCGTCTATGTTTTGAACTTTTCCAGTGAGACCAGTTTTAGTTTCCGATGCTTCACTTTGGGATTACTGTATCCCTTGGACCTTCACATTGACGATGAAACACAGAATTTGCATCGGAATTAAATACAAATGGCACAATGCCGATTTAAGTACAAGAAGACTGAGTCCTCTTACCGTCTATGAATTGAGTCTTTCCTGTGAGACCAGTTTAATACTCCGATGCTGGGCTGCAGGTTAACAGTACCACTTGGTTTTTCACATCGGAATTAATTACAGAGTGCACAATGCCGACTTAAGTACAAGACGACTGACTTTTCTTAGTGTCTATGTTTTGAGCCTTTCCTGTGTCAACAGTTATAGATTCCGATGCACAACTGCTGGTATACTGGATCTGTTGGACCTTCACATTGACGATGAAACACAGTAACTGCATCGGAATTAAATACAAAATGCACAATGCCAACTTAACTACAAGAGGACTGACTTTTCCTAGTGTCAATGCTTGGAGCCTTACCTGTGAGACCAGTTGTAGATTCCGATGCTTCGCTTCAGGTTTACTGTATCCCATGGACCTTCACATTGAAGATGAAACAGATATTGCATCGGAATTAAATACAAAAGGCCCAATGTCGACTTAAATACACGAGGACTGAGTCTCCTAAGCGTCTATGATTTGCGCCTTTCCTGTGAGACCAGTTTTACATTCCGATGCTTCACTTCAGGCTAACAGAATCCCTTGGACTTTAACTTTGACGATGAAACACAGAAATTGGGTCGGAATTAAATACAAAGGCACAATGCCGACTTAAGTACAAGAAGATTGAGTCTTCCTACGGTCTATGTTTCGAGCCTGTCCGTGTCACCAGTTTTAGATTCCGATGCACAACTGCAGGTTTACTGTATCCCTTGGACCTTCACATTGACGATGCAACATAGTAAATGCATCGGGATTAAATTCAAAATGCATAATGCCGACTTAAGTACAAGAAGACTGTCTTTTTTTAGTGGCTATGGTATGAGCTATTCCTGTGAGACCAGTTTTAGGATCCAATGCTTCACTTCAGGTTTATTGTTTACCTTAGACCTTTACTTTGACGATGAAAATTTGTAACTGCATCGGAATTAAAAACAAAATGCACAATGCCTACTTAACTACAAGAAGCCTTATTTTTCTTAGTGTCTATGATTTGAGCCTTTCCTGCGAGACCAGGTTTAGATTCCGATGCTTCACTTCAGGTTTACTGTATCCCTTGGACCTTCACTTTGACGTTGAAACACACAAATTTCATCGGGATTAAATACAAAAGGCACAAAGCCGTCAAAAGTACTAGAAGACTGTGTCTCCACACTGTCTATGATTTGAGCCTTCCCTGTGAGACCAGTTTTAGATTCCGATGCTTCACTTCAGGTTTACTGTATCCCTTGGACCTTCACATTGACGATCCAACACAGTAAATGCATCGGAATTAAATACAAAAGCCACAATGCCAACTTAAGTACAAGAAGACTGACTTTTCTTAGTGTCTATGGTTCGAGCCATTCCGGTGTCACCAGTTTTAGATTCCGATGCACAACTACAGGTTTACAGCATCCCATGGATATTCACATTGACGATGAAACACAGGAATTGCATCGGAATTAAATACAAAATGCACAATGCCGACATAAGTACTAGAAGACCTAGTCTTCTTAGTGTCTATGTTTTGAGCCTTCCCTGTGGGACCAGTTTTTTATTGCGATGCTACACTACAGGTTTACTGTATCCCTTGGACCTTCACTTTGACGATGAAACACAAAAATTGCATTGGAACTTAATACCAAAGTCTCAATGCCGAATTAAGTACAAGAAGACTGACTTTTCTTAGTGTCGATTTCTTGAGCCTTTCCTGTGTCAACAGTTATAGATTCCGATGCACAACTGCTGGTATACTGTATCTGTTGGACCTTCACATTGACGATGAAACACAGTAATTGCATCGGAACAAAATGCAAAATGCACAATGCCAACTTAAGTACAAGAAGACTGACTTTTCTTAGTGTCTATGTTTAGAGCCTTTCATGTCACACCAGTTATGGATTCTGATGCCCAAATGCTGGTTTACTGTATCCCATGGAGCTTCACAAAGACGATGAAACACAGTAACAGCATCGGAATTAAATACAAAATGCACAATGCCAACTTAACTACAAGAGAACTGACTTTTCCTAGTGTCAATGCTTTGAGCCTTACCTGTGAGACCAGTTGTAGATTCCGATGCTTCACTTCAGGTTTACTGTATTCCTTGGACCTTCACATTGACGATGAAACACAGATATTGCATCGGAATTAAATACAAAAGGCCCAATGTCGACTTAAGTACAAGAGGACTGAGTCTCCTAAGCGTCATTGATTTGCGCCTTTCCTGTGAGACCAGTTTTACATTCCGATGCTTCACTTCAGGCTAACTGAATCCCTTGGACCTTAACTTTGACGATGAAACACAAAAATTGGGTCGGAATTAACTACAAAAGGCACAATGCCGACATAAGTACAGGGAGACTGAGTCTTCTTACTGTCTATGATTTGAGCCTTTCCTGTGAGCCAAATTTAGATTCCGATGCTTCGATTTAGGCTAAATGTATCCCTTGGACCTTCACATTGACGATGCAACACAGTAAATGCATCGGAATTAAATTCAAAATGCATAATGCCGACTTAAGTACAAGAAGATTGAGTCTTCCTACGGTCTATGTTTCGAGCCTGTCCTGTGTCACCAGTTTTAGATTCCGAAGCACAACTGCAGGTTTTTCTGTATCCCTTGGCCCTTCACATTGACGATGAAACACAGAAATTGCATTTGAATTATATAAAAAAGGCACACTGCCAAATTAAGTACAAGAAGACAAAGTGATCTTACAGTCTATGTTTTGAGCCTTTCCTGTGAGACCAGTTTTAGATTCCGATTCTTCCCTTCAGGTTTACTGTATCACTTGTACCTTCACTTTGACGATGAAACACAGAAATTGCTTCGGAAATAAATACAAAAGGCACAATGCCGTCATAAGTACTAGAAGACTGTGTCTCCTCAATGTTTAGGATTTGAGCCTTCCCTGTGAGACCAGTTGTAGATTCCGATGCATCGCTTCAGGTATACTGTATCCCATGGACCTTCGCCTTGACGATGCAACACAGAAATTGCATAGGAAATAAATACAAAAGCCACAATGCCCACATAAGAACTAGAAGACTTTGTCTTGTCACTGTCTATGATTTGAGCCTTCCCTGTGAGACCAGTTTGTGATTCCGATGCTTCACTTCATTTTTACTTTATCCCTTGGAACTTCCCATTGACGATGCAACATAGTAAATGCATCGGAAATAAATACAAAATCCACAATGCCGACTTAAGTACAAGAAGACTGAGTCTTCTTACCGTCTATGTTTCGAGCCTTCCCTTTGTTACCAGCTTTAGATTCAGATGGTTCAAATGGCTCTGAGCACTATGGGACTCAACTGGTGAGGTCATTAGTCCCCTAGAACTTAGAACTTGTTAAACCTAACTAACCTAAGGACAGCACAAACATCCATGCCCGAGGCAGGATTCGAACCTACGACCGTAGCGGTCTCGCGGTTCCAGACTGCAGCGCCTTTAACCGCACGGCCACTTCCGCCGGCAGATTCAGATGCTTCCCTTCAGGTTTACTGTATCCCTTGGCCCTTCACATCGACGATGAAACACAGAAATTGCATCGGAATTAAATACAAAAGCACAATGCCGAATTAAGTACAAGATGACTGACTTTTCTTAGTGTCTATGTTTCGACCCTTCCTGTGTCACCAGTTTTAGATTCCGATGCACAACTGCAGGTTTACTGCATCCCTTGGACCTTCACATTGACGATGAAACACAGGAATTGCATCGGAATTAAATAAAATGGCACAATGCCGACATAAGTACTAGAAGACCTACTCTTCTTACTGTCTATGTTTTTAGCCTTCCCTGTGAGACCAGTTGTAGATTTCGATGCTTCACTTCAGGTTTACTGTATCCCTTGGACCTTCACTTTGACGATGAAACACAAAAATTGCATCGGAATTTAATACCAAAGTCTCAATCCCGACTTAAGTACAAGAAGACTGACTTTTCTTGGTGTCTATGTTTCAAGCCATTCCTGTGTCACCAGTTTTAGATTCCGATGCACAACTGCAGGTTTACTGCATCCCCTGGACCTTCACATTGACGATGAAACACAGGAATTGCATCGGAACTAAATAGAAATGGCACAATGTCGTCATAATTACAAGAAGACTGCGTCTTCTCACTGTCTATGATTTGAGCCTTCCCTGTGAGACCAGTTATAGATTCCGATGCTTCACTTCAGGTTTACTGTATCCCTTGGACCTTCACATTCACGATGCAACACAGTAAATGCATCGGAATTAAATACAAAATCCACAATGCCGACTTAAGTACAAGAAGATTGACTTTTCTTAGTGTCTATGGGTCGAGCCTTTCCTGTGTCACCAGTTTTAGATTCCGATTCACAATTGCAGGTTTACTGCATACCTTGGAGCTTCACATTGACGATGACACACAGGAATTGGATCGGAATTAAATACAAAAGGCACAATGCCGACTTAAGTACTAGAAGACCTAGTCTTCTTACTGTCTATGTTTTGAGCCTTCCCTGTGAGACCAGTTTTAGATTGCGATGCTTCACTTCAGGTTTACTGTATCCCTTGGACCTTCACTTTGACGATGAAAAAAAAAAAAAAAATTGCATCGGAATTTAATACCAAAGTCTCAATGCTGACTTAAGTACAAGACGACTGAGTCTCCTTTACGTCTATGATTTGAGCCTTTCCTGTGAGACCCGTTTTAGATTCCGATGCTTCACTTCAGGCTAACTGTATCCCTTGGACTTTCACTTTGACGATGAAACACAGAAATTGCATCGGAATTAAATACAAAAAGCACAATGCCGACTTCAGTACAAGATGACTGAGTCTTCTTACCGTCTCAGTTTTGAGCCTTTCCTGTGAGACCAGTTTTAGATTCTATAATGATATGTTTACGTAATGTGTATACATAAGCATACAGTTATAAATGTCCCCGTTCGTGGCCGCTAATTATAACAATATGTTTACTTTTGTGCTGTAACATATAGCTATAATCAGCGGTGGAAACATATTTGCGAACGCCTACCGTTTGTGGCTGTTTCTTGTTGGATCGTCTGATCAGTCGAAGTTGCATTGCCGAAGAGAGTAAATGCCTATTTAAAATATAATTATTTTTGGGTAGCTCAACATGAATTTCCTAAGGGACCGTAGTTGATCATGCATTTACCAATAGAACATGTCGCGGAGAAAATATTACGCCGCATACAACTTCCGTCCGATTTCGTCGAAAGTACTCGTGACTGTGAACTCTCTATTTGGAAGAAACATAAAGAAAATTAAATAACTTCATGAAGGAGTGAGACATAGATTCTATATTAAACAAATAGTCCATACACCAGTTCCATTTAAGTCTGAATTTATGGCAATTAATAGACGAACTTACACTGCAACGAAGGATTTAACATGGAAGCCATTTTGACTGGCACTTCTCGCAATGAAAACAATTCCTTTGACGTTTTCACATACACGTCGCACAATAAATCTACTGCTAGGCTCTTTTAGTATTACACATTTACTTAACACTAGAACAATATTATTTTTAACAATAATAATACGGCGGTAAGACATGCGCGTCCGATACACGTTACAGGTGACAAGAGAAGAATGAGTAGCTGTTCATCGAGAATATCTAGTAAATCAAAAAAAAAAAAAACAAAGTGTCAAAAAGTGTTCTTCTTCTGTCCGTTTTTCGCGCCGCGGTTTTCAAAGTCAATAACTCCCATCATCTCTGACGGCGCTTCGATAATAAACAAGTTAGGTCACAGGTCGTTCACCTTTTACATTCTCGCAACATTTTTTGCTAACTGTAGCTGTTGCCGAGCGACTGCTCGATTAGTGAATGATGTAAAATGATAAGGCAATCACATAATGTTTCATTGCCTTCCATGTGAATCTTGGAAATCATGGAGATTACCGAGATTCACATGTCGCCGTTAACATTATGGGATTGAGTACTTTTCAGATTTACATTGATCAAACACAGAATTCCTGTCATTTGATTATTAGGATTACACAAATATGGTGATCTCTCATTCATAGACAAAGTCAGTTCTTAAGGTAAAGATACACAAAAAAATTTAAATCTAAGACAGTAAATCTACGAAGTTTACAATGGACATTATACATTATACTCATTAGAGTCCTTTTTTTACAGAGTTCATACCGACCATCTTTGTGGCCTCAAGTTATTGTCCAGAGCTCATAGGCTCTTTGCTCCTGAAAGAAAACACATAGGATTCATCTTTTTATACACACATAATTCTCACACAATTCTCACTCATGGAATTTCTCACACGTGTCCATTTTTATACACATATACTTCTCACACATGGAATTTCTCACACGTGTCCATTTTCCATTGCTCACTAGTTGTTATAATTTTTACTCTTTCATTGTTTGTGTATTGACAGGAAAGTTAAAATTTGATTCTTCTCCAGGTGAAGCTTATGCTTTGAGAAGTTGGATCGCTACTTTGCGGTCTCCGAGTAGAAAACTTTTCATCAGCTCTGGCGGGCGAGTCTCACTCGCACGTTACGTACACACGTTACATGTAACAAAAAATATAAATACCCATTAGTCTAAGAACTAAGCTTAAATCTAATTTTAGGACTTGGGATTCATAGGAATTTGACTTTGTCACTATTCGCGTGTGGTTTGGCTGTTCGCATTTCATCCACGGGATATAACATTAGCATAGTATGTGATATGTTGTGAATTCATATAAGAGTCTTTTATTTTGGGAGGGGCTTTCATGGAAAGTCCGTTTCGTCGAACTGCAGCGGGAGTGCTGTGCAAGTACATCACTTTAAATTTAACGCGTTTGTTGCGTCGATGGACGTTGACACAGGCTGATTGTTAGAGCTGAATCGCAACTCGAGGCGCTCACCAGCCTCCACGCGGTACTTCAGCTTTTCCGCGCACGGTTCAGTGAACACGTTGCGAGGATGGTGTTGTGGTTTGCTAAGCTGGTGCGGAGGGACGAGGATTACCATGAACAGAGACTCCATTGAAACCATCCCTGTCTCCACATTTTCCAGCCGATTTTGAAGATTTTAAGGTAGGCTAGCGCTCGCACTTTGCAAAGCAGCTAACACACTTCTTTTCCGATGCACTGCACGTAATCACATCACCGCCTTCGGTTACACAACCGGACTATCATTGTGCGTCGGCCCATCTGCACGTTTAACACTTTTTATCTTCATCGTGTCTGTGGCAGACTTCCACACCATTTTAAGCCTTCACTTATACACTACTATGTACACAATTTTTTTACAGTTTATAATCATATAGTTTGTCTCACTTTGAAGCTTGCTAATTGAGAGCTTCGATTATCATGTTCATTTCAATTTCTGTTACTTTGTTGGTAACTATCTTTAACATTTCGCTTTACATTGTTCATCATCTTTCTCTAAGCCTAATTATGCTTTTAGTTCACAGTCACAATACATTAGTTTCTCCGATCTGTTAGCAATTATTATTATTTTAATTCATTTCAACCGTTCTTTCTATTTATTAGATTCATTAAAGTTATCACTGTCATTTCAACAAAAACTCTCTTTTTACTAGATGTGAGGATCAATCAGCCACATTTGATCGCCCTCTCACATGAGAACAGAACACCATTCAAGAAAATATTCAAATTCCTTGTGGCGATCTCGGTTTCCGTCTCGGATTGACTTTAAGAGGAAAAATAAAGACATTTCAAAACTAGCTTTTCCCGATTTCGTTCACGCGTTTCCTTTTGAAAATCGTATGCCAAACCAGCCTTCCACGTCAACCGCATTTCTCAATCTGTGACGTCAAGTCTACGGGACGGGTTTAGGCCGGTTAGGGTATTTACACAAATTCAGAAGAAAGACATAGATATAATAGTACATAGAAGAAGAAATCTAGCAAACAACTCCTTGTTCCTTATGACTTAGAAATTAATTTCCCTTTGCGCCGTACGTCTGCGTACGCGCTCCAATTAAGAACTAGTTGGGTTGTTTTGCCGGCTGTTTCATTGTCACTTTATTCTCGCCTTGACGCCTGCTTGCGCTACACTGCATTGACCTCTATATATGACCTTAAGTCATCATTGCTTTGTCCTTGCCACTTACGCTCTTATACTTGGTATTTATTTCACTTATGGCTTTGAATGTATCTGTCCTGCGTATTGCAATTACAATTAATGCTACTTTGTTTATCTAGCTGAAGGATAGCGCTTTCGTGGTGATGGTGGTACTTACACGTAACTCACAAGCTTCGTAAACATTACGTTATTTTAATGCAGAGATGAACCTGTTCCAGATTTCTATGTACATTGTAACTTAATCTAGACATAGATGACTTAGAAACTAGTTACTTGTTTTCCTTTTTAATGGGATCAGGAACCAATAATTCTCAAGCGACCCTTGTCCTTGACGAAAATAAATTTCGTTTCTGGATCATTGCTCCTTGAAATTAAAAAAAAAATTCTTACATACTATGTTTTATTTTCACTTCTTTAGCATTTCATATCGCAGAAGCCGGCTTGTTAGGCATATCCTTCGCTTTATATTTCATTTTTCTCTCTTAAATATTATCTCCTTAAAACTAAATCTTAAAACTAAAGTTCTTGGAGTTGATCACTTTCTTTGTTAAACAAGAATTTTTTTTATTAATCAGCTTGTCTGTACTTAAATTATGGCTCAAGATAAAATATTTTAAATTGTCTGCTGTATAGCAAGATAGACTCACTGCCGTGTAATATATTCTAAGCATTTTTTTTTTTTTTTTTGCAACGACGTCAAATCAGTTGTCACTTAGTCACTAGCGGCTAACCTTCTCTTGTCATTATAAAGCTTTCCTTTTGACTTATTCTGTAGCATGATATTTTTTAAGATCAGAGTGATGGTATAACCCTTTTATTTTTCCATTTGCGGGATCAGAAATCAGATAACAACCTGTATGCGGTGTACGAAGGATCTCGTAAGGTCCCTCAAAAAGACTTTGCCATTTTCGATTTTTGTGTAAGAGCAACGATGGTTTAAAGTGTGTTTTTGGCAAGACCTTTTCGCCTACTTTATAAGTTAACACCGTATCTCAGTACATGTACGTCATGGTTAGTCTCTCCGTCGAAGTGGTCGCCCCCATTCTGTCTCACAGCATCACTTAGGGAGCTCTCAGATGCTGAACTTAGTTTTCCTGCTTTTGTGGTTTTGATTGGCCTTCATCATTAGAAAGTTTGACCTATCTGACATTGTGAGAACACTGAGGAACAAAATTACTGTTATGCACAAACCTCGTGTCAAAATGTTGCTGCGTTTGTTCTGGTGTCCAATACGTGTTACTGTCTTCCGCGTTTGCGAAAAATACAGGAGGATTGTAATGCCTTCGCGGGGTCTGATGATTTTTATTACTGTTATGATTTCCGGAATTGTTACTGTGAAATCCACCTTCACACTGTGGTTTGCCATTAAACTGTGTGTTTCTGTATATTCCCTGCGCTTGATTTTTACTAGGTGCGGAGTTGTATTGGTATGAGTGGGCGTTATCAGCTGTTTTTTGCTGCCCGTAATCTGAGTGTTGGCTGCGCGAGTACGGTGCATTCCATTGCGATCCGCTCTGCTGTTGCCAACCTTTTTGACTGAAACCGTTTCCAAACTTCTGCTTGTACGATTGATTGGCGTACTGGTTACCAGTCGTGTTATACACGGGATTGAATCGGTTGTGTTGATTATGTCTATTCCTTTTGTGCGGATACCCACTGCCTTTATTTCCGTTTTGCCAATCGTTACTATTTTTTGAATCGTTCCCTGGATTTTCATAGCCGTTACTGTAGTAATGTTGTGGCCAAGAATTGTGCGGAGTATTCCGCGGTTTGTTAGCTCTCGTGTCCTCATAGATCAGGTCTAGGGAATCTAATATCGACAGAAAGGTATGTGGATCATCGTCTGGTATGGCTATCAGCTTGTCACGAACAGATATGGGTAACTTAGACTTGAGAATCATAATTACATCTTTACTATTGATAGGGTTATCCCAATACCTAATTTTGCCAAGATATTTTTCGAAGTACTTTCTCAGGCTACTATTCCTGGGGTCAAATTGTTCTGCATTATAGACTTCTTTACGAAGGCGCTTCTGAACACCTTCGCTCCAAAATTTGCTGAGAAAACAGTGCTCAAACTCCTTATATGTTCGACAATTATCAACCATTTCTGTTCCCGATATTGCCGATTCGCTACCTATATATCCGGTAACAAATTGGATACGCTGTCTATCAGTCCACGAATTTGGAAAAATGCCAGAGAATCCACGAAGAAAAACAATTGGGTGAATATTTCGTTTTTACGGGTTAAAGGTTTGAAAAACTCGATGCTTTATCATGCTTTCTTCCTTCATCATTTTTACTACTGAGTCAGATTCTTGGTTTCGGTGACTAACTGGAATATGTGGTGGTGAAGTGTGTTCATTAGATACAACAGGTATTCGGAATTGACGAAATTATTCATCTTCTTCCTCTGAGGCTAGAGAGTTAGGAAATTTCGGTCTCTGTATTCGGGAACTACTACTCACTTGTGCCTTCAGGTTATTTAGCTGTTCCGTTACCTCTTGCTTCCACTTTGGTAATTCTTGCTGAAGGGTACGCTTAATGCTACCGAGTTCAGACATTACGGTATCTCCGGAGCTTCCAGGAGTTGACAAGATACCAAGAGTAGTTGCTTTCACAGTCTCTACTCGGTCTTTGTTAATTTTATCTTCGACAAATTTGTCCTTTCCAGCAATCCAGTTCTCATACTTTTCTCTAAATTCTCTCTCATGACTATCTAGCCTCTCCTTTACTTTCGTTTCCGTTTCCAGAGTCAAGTTTGACATTCCCTCGGTTAATTTTTCTACCTGCGTAGTTACTCTGTCTAATCTGTGATTAACCGTGGTTACGGTGGAATCAAGATTCTTGGTTGCCTTTCGGATGTCAGCTGTCTCGCTTTGCATGGTAGCTAAAGTGTCATTCAGTTCGATAATTATTCCACTTCGCATTTGAGAAACAGCATCCTTAACTTGGTTTGTTACTTCTTTGGCTACGTTTTCTCTAACAGTTTTTATTTCTTCGCTTACTGTAGACAGTTTATCTTCAAGCGAGGCTAACATTTGGCGATTTCCGTCCTGCATCATTTGACTTATTTGACTCAGTAGCTGTTTGAATACATCGTCTGTCACTACCCCTGAATTGCTTTCACCTGCCTCCCTTGTAACCGGTATATAGCTACGACTACTAGTGGCAGAAACTATGCTGGCATTGTCTAGTTCAGTACCAGTAACATTATGGTGTGAGGCATCAAAGTCGGTAAGATTTCCCACTACACTTTCTACAATTGTTTCGATTGGTGTCTCAGCCCTACTAATTATTCTGCGGGACCGTAAGCGACGCGACACTTCACTAGTTTCATTCTGTTCATTTGAATCTAGTGATGACATTTTATCGTCTGCCATAGCTCACTTATTTACAAACAGTAAGTCAATGAAGTTCGTTTGAGCTACGGCCGTCAGCTGTCGACAGATATGTAATTTATCGGTTGCGAGTCGGTTGTCACTGCTACGTCCAAGTTCGGAATGTCGGGAGTTGCACGTCACGAGAACAAGAGACTATTCTGGACCGTAAAGAAAGTATGGCTGCACACTTGTCAAAATAAATGAAAACAAAGGCTGGTCAGCTCCGTGAACAGGCAGCGGACATTTAAAAACAATTGATATGCAATACAAAACAATGTAATTTAAACAATACTTGAAGAAATTTCTACTCTACTAAATGCAATCTACTGAATTCAAATCAAATTTTTACTGCAACTACTAAAGATCGTCACAAATTGATTAATGTCGGACGAAATTAAGGAAGCTTGCCTATGGCTAACGAAATTTTAACTTACGTTGTTGATGACTGCCTTGGGCGTTGCAACTAGATTTTCGCACAAATTCTGTTCCAAAAAAAAATCTCTCTTCCGTAAATTTCCCTGAATATCTCGTTTCTTGCGCTGAATGGAAATTTTATTGGATGGCGTTTACATATGTATACATAAACATACAGTGTATACATAAACATACAGTTATAAATGTCCCCGTTCGTGGCCGCTAATTATAACAATATGTTTACTTTTGTGCTGTAACATATAGCTATAATCAGCGGTGGAAACTTATTTGCGAACGCCGACCGTGTGCGGCTGTTTCTTGTTGGATCGTCTGATCAGTCGGAAGTTGCATTGCGGAAGAGAGTAAAAGCCTATTCAAAATAGAATTATTTTTGGATAGCTCAACATGAATTTCCTAAGGGACCGTAGTTTATCATGCATTTACCAATAGAACATGTCGCGGAGAAAATATTTCGCCGCATACAACTTCCGTCCGATTTCGTCGAAAGAATTCGTGACTGTGAACTCTCTATTTGGAAGTAACATAAAGAAAATTAAATAACTTCATGAAGGAGTGAGACATAGATTCTATATTAAACAAATAGTCCATACACCAGTTCCATTTAAGTCTGAATTTATGGCAATTAATAGACGAACTTACACTGCAAAGAAGAATTTAACATGGTTGCCGTTTTGACTGGCACTTCTCGTAATGAAAACAATTCCGTTGACGTTTTCACATACACGTCGCACAATAAATCTACTGCTAGGCACTTTTAGTATTACACATTTAATTAACACTAGAACAATATTATTTTTAACAATAATAATACGGCGGCAAGACATGCGCGTCCGAGGCACGTTACAGGAGACAAGAGAAGAATGAGTAGCTGTTCATCGAGAATATCTCGTACATAAAAAAAAAAAAAAAAAAAATTATGTAAAAAAGTGTTCTTCTTCTGTCCGTTTATCGCGCCGCGGTTTTCAAAGTCAATAACTCAAAGCATCTCTGACGGCGCTTCGACAATAAACAAGTTAGGTCACAGGTCGTTCACCTTTTACATTCTCGCGTCATTTTTTGCTAACTGTAGCTGTTGCCGAGTGACTGCTCGATTAGTGAATGATGTAAATTGGTTAAGACAATCACATAATGTTACAATTCCGATGCTTCATTTCAGGTTTACTGTATCCCTTGGACCTTCACATTGACGATGAAACACCGAAATTGCATCGGGATTAAATACAAAGGGCACAATGCCGACTTAAGAACAAGAAGACTGACTTTGCTTAGTGTCTATGTTTTGCGCCTTTCCTAGGTCACCAGTTTTGGATTCCGATGCTTCTCTTCAGGTTTACTGTATCCCTTCGACCTTCACATTGACGATGAAACACAGAAATTGCATCGGAATTAATTACAAAAAGCACAATGCCGACATAAGTGTAAAACGGATGACTTTTCTTAGTATCTATGTTTCGAGCCGGTCCTGTGTCACCAGTTTTAGATTCCGATGCACATCTGCAGGTTTACTGCATCCCTTGGACCTTCACATTAACGATGAAACACCGATATTGCATCGAAATTAAATACAAAAGTCACAATGCCGACTTAAGTACAAGAAGACTGAGTCTTCTTACTGTCTATGTTTTGAGCCTTCCCTGTGTGACCAGTTTTAGATTTCGATGCTTCACTTTAGGTTTACTGTATCCCTTGGACCTTCACTTTGACGATGAAACAAAAAAATTGCATCGGAATTAAATACAAAAGGCACAATGACGACTTAAGTAGAAGAAGACTAAGTTTTCATGCTGTCTATGATTTGAGCCTTCCCTGTGAGACCAGTTTTGATTCCGATGCTTAACTTCAGGTTTACTGTATGCCTTGGACATCCACTTTGACGATGAAGCACGGCCATTGCATCGGAATTAAATACAAAATGCACAATGCCGAATTAAGTACAAGAAGACTCATTCTTCTTACCGTCTATGTTTTGAGCCTTCCCTGTGAGACCAATTTTATATTCCGATGCTTCGCTTCCGGTTTACTGTATCCCTTGGACCTGTACATTGACAATGAAACACAAAAATTGCACCGGAATTAAATACAAAAGGCACAAAGCCGACTTAAGTACAAGAAGACTGACTTTTCTTAGTGTCAATGTTTTGAGCCTTCCCTGTGAGACCAGTCTTAGATTCCGATGCTTCACTTCAGGTTTACTGTACCCCTAGGACTTTCACTTTGCCGATGAAACACAGAAATTGCATCGGAATTAAATACAAAAGGCACAATGCCGACTTAAGTACAAGAAGACTGATTTTTCATAGTGTCAATTTTTCGATCGTTTTCTGTGTCACCAGTTTTAGAATCCCGGACACAACTACAGATTGACTGTATCTCTTGGACCTTCACATTGACGATGAAAGACAGGAATTGCATCTGAATTAAATACAATATGTAGAATGCGGACTTCAGTACCAGAAGACTGAATCGTCGTACTGTCTATGTGTTGAGCTTTCCCTGTGAGACAAGTTTTATATTCGGACGCTTCACTTCAGTTTTAATGTATCCCTTGGACCTTCACTATAACGATGATACACAGAAATTGCATCGGAATTAAATACAAAACGCACAATTCAGAATTAAGTACAACATAACTGACTTTTCATAGTGTCTATGATTCGACCCTGTCCTGTGTCACCAGTTTTTGAATCCGATTTTTCATATCAGGTTTATTGTTTCCCTTCTACCTTCACATTGACGATGCAACACAGTAAATGCATCGGAATTAAACACAAAAGCCACTATGGCGACTTAAGTACAAAAAGACTGACTTTTCTTAGTGTCTATGTTTTGAGCCTTTCCTATGTCACAAGTTTTAGATTCCGATGCACAACTGCAGGTTTACTGCTTTCCTTGGACCTTCACTTTGACGATGAAACACAAAAACTGCATCCAAATTTTATTCAAAAGACTCAATACCGACTTAAGTACAAGAAGACTGACTTTTCTTAGTGTCTATGTTTTGAGCCTTCCCTATGTCACCAGTTTTGGTTTCCGATGCCTCTCTTCAGGTTTACTGTATCCCGTGGAGCTTCACATTGACGATGAAACACCGGAATTGCATAGGAATTAAATACAAAAGGCACAATGCCGACTTAAGTACAAGAAGACTGACTTTTCTTAGTGACTATGTTTTGAGCCTATCCTAGGACACCAGTTTTAGATTCCGATGCTTCACGTCAGGATTACTGTACACCTTGGACCTTCTCCTTGACGATGAAACACACAAATTGCATCGGAATTAAATACGAAAGGCACAATGCCGACTTAAGTACAAGAAGACGGACTTCTCTTAGTGTCTATGATTTGAGCCTTTCCTGGGACACCAGTTTTAGAATCCGATGCATGACTTCAGGTTTACTGTACCCCTTTGACCATCACCTTGACGATGAAACACAAAAATAGGATGAGAATTAAATACAAAAGGCACAATGCAGACTTAAGTATAAGAAGGCTGAGTCTTCTTACTGTCTATGTTTTGCGCCTACCCTATGAGACCAGTTTTAGATTCCGGTGCTTCACTTGAGGTTTACTGCATCCCTTGGACCTTCACATTGATGAGGAAACACAGGAATGAAATACAACAGGCACAATGACAACTTAAGTACAATGCGGACCAAGTACAAGCTTACTGAGTCTTCTTACCATCTGGGTTTTCCTGTGAGAGCAGTTTTAAATTCTAATGCTTCACTACAGGTTTACTGTATCCCTTTGACCTTCTCATTGACGATGCAACAACGAAATTGCATCGGAATTAAACACAAAAGGCTCAATACCGACTTAAGTACAAGAACACAGCCTTTTCAAAGTGTCTATCATTTGAGCCTTTCCTGTGTCCACAGTTTTAGATTCCGGAGCAGAACTGCTGGTTTGCTGTACCCTTCACATTGACGTTGAAACACAGTAATGGCATCGGAATTCAATACAACACTCACAATGACAACTTAAGTACAAGACGACTGACCTTTCACAGTGTCTATGTTTAGAGCCTTTCATGTCACACCAGTTTTAGATTCCGATGGACAACTGCTGGTTTACTGTATCCCTTGGACATTCACATTGTCGATGAAACACAGTAATGGCAACGGAAATAAATACAAAGGCACAATGCCGTTTTAAGTACAAGACGACTGACTTTTCTTAGTGTCAATGTTTTGAGTGTTACCTGTGAGACCAGTTATAGACTCCGAAGCTTCACTTCGGGTTTACTGTATCTCTTGACCTTCACATTGACGACGAAACACAGAAATTGCATCGGAATTAATTACAAATGGCACAATGACGACTTAAGTACTTGAAGACTGAGACCTCTTACCGTCTATGTCTTGAGCCTTGCCTATGAGACCAGATTTAGATTACGATGCTTCACTTAAGGTTTACTCTATCCCATGGGCCTTCACTTTGACGATGAAACACAAATATTGCATCGGAATTAAATACAAAAGGCACAATGCCGGGCTAAGGACAAGAAGACTGACTTTTCTTAGTGTCTATGTTTCGAGCCGGTCCTGCGACACCAGTTTTAGATTCCGATGCACAACTGCATATTTACTATATCCCTTGGACCTTCACATTGACGATGAAATACAGAAATTGCATCGGACTTAAATACATAGGCCACAATGCCGACTTAAGTAGAAGAAGACAGAGTTTTCTTGCTGTCTATGTTTTGAGCCTTCCCTGTGAGATCAGTTTTCAGATTCCGATACTTCACGTCAGGTTTACTGTATCCCTTGGACCTTCACATTAACGATGAAACACAAATATCATCGGAATTATATACAAAATGCATAATGCCGACTTAAGTACAAGTGGACTGACTTTTCTTAGTGTCTATGATTTGAGCCTTTCCTATGTCACCAGTTTTAGATTACAATGCTTCACTTCAGGTTTACTGCATCCCTTCGACCGTCACAATGACGAAGCAACACAGTAAATGCATCGGAATTAAATACAAATGACAAAATGCCGACTTAAGTACAAGAAGACTGACATTTCTTAGTGTCTATGTTTCGAGCCTTTCCTGTGTCACACGTTTTAGATTCCGATGCACAACTGCAGGTTTACTGCATCCCTTGGACGTTCACATTGACAATGAAACATAGTAATTGCATCGGAATTAAATACAAAAATCACAATGCCGACTTAAGTACAAGACGACTGAGTCTCCTTATCGTCTCTGTTGTGACCCTCTCCTGTGAGACCAGTTTTAGATTTCGATGCTTCACTTCAGGTTTCCTGTATCCCTTGGACCTTCACATTGACGATGTAACTCAGAAATTGCATCGGAATTAAATACAAAAGGGACAATGCCATCTTAGGTACAATAAGACTGACTTTTCTTAGTGTCTATGCTTCCAGCGTTTCCTGTGTCACCAGTTTTAGTGTCCGATGAACAACTGCAGGTTTACTCTATCTCCTATTCCTTCACATTGACGATGAAATACACGAATTGCATCGGAAATAATTACAAAAGGCATAATGCCGAATTAAGTGTAAGGAGACTGAGTCTTCTTAGGGACTATGTTTTGAGCCTTTCCTGTGAGACCATTTTTAGATTCCAATGCTTCGCTTCAGGTTTACTGCATCCCTTGGACCTTCACTTTGATGATGAAACACAAAAATTGTATCGGAATTAAATACAAAATACGCAATGACGACTTAAGTACAAGAAGACTACGTTTTCTTACTGTCTACGTTTGAGCCTTCCTTGTGAGACCAGTTTTAGATTCCGATTCTCACTTCAGGTTTACTGTATGCCGTGGACCTTCTCATTGACGATGAAACACAGAAATTGCATCGGAATTAAAAACAAAAGTCACATTGCTGACTTAAGTACAGGAAGACTGACTTTTCTTAGTGTCTATGTTTTGAGCTTTTCCTTTGTCCCCTGTTTTAGATTCCGATGCTCAACTGCGTATCTACTGTATGCGTTCGACCTCCACATTGACAATGAAACACAGATATTGCATCGCAATTAAATACAGAAGTCACAATGCCCACTTATGGACAAGAGGGGTGACTTTTCTTAGTGTCTATGTTTTGAGCTTACCCTATGTCACCAGTTTTGGATTCCGATGCTTCTATCCAGGTTTACTGTATCCCTTGGACCTACACATTGACGATGAAACACAGAAATTGCATCGGAATTAAATACAAAAGGCACAATGCCGACTTAAGTACAAGAAGACTGAGTCTTCTTACTGTCTATGTTTTGAGCATTCCCTGTGATACCTGTTTTAGATTTCGATGCTTCGCTTCAGGTTTACTGTATCCCATGGATCTTAACTTTGACGATGAAACACAAAAATTGCATCGCAATTAAATACAAAAGGCAAAATGCCGCCTTAAGTACAAGTAGACTGACTTTTCTTTGTGTCTGTGTTTGAGCCTTCCTGTGTCACCAGTTTTAGAATATGATGAACGACTGCAGGTTTACTGTATCCCTTGGATCTTCACTTTGTCGATGAAATACAGAAATTGCATCGGACTTAAATACAAAAGGCACAATGCAGATTCAAGTACCAGACGATAGATTTTTCTTAGTGTCTATGCTTTGAGCCTTTCCTGTGAGACCAGTTTAGATTCCGATGCTTAACTTCAGGTTTACTGTATGCCTTGGACATTCACGTTGACGAAGAAACAAAAAATGGCATAGGAATTAAATACAAAAGCCAAAATGCCGACTTAAGTACAAGAAGACTGACATTTCTTAGTGTCTATGTTTCCAGCCTTTCCTGTGTCTACAGTTTGAGATTCCGATGAACAACTGCTGGTTTACTGTATCCTTTGGACCTTCACATTGACGATGAAACACAGTAATTGCATCGGAATTAAATACAAAAGGCACAATGCCGACTTAAGTACAAGACGACTGAGTCTCCTTATCGTCTTTGTTTTGACCCTCTCCTGTGAGACCAGTTTTAGATTTCGATGCTTCACTTCAGGTTTCCTGTATCCCTTGGACCTTCACATTGACGATGAAAAACAGAAATTGCATCGGAATTAAATACAAAAGGGACATTGCCGACTTAAGTACAATAAGACTGCCTTTTCTTAGTGTCTATGATTCCAGCGTTTCCTGTAAAACCAGTTTTAGATTCCGATGTACACCTGCAGGTTACCTGTATCCCTTGGACCTTCCCAGTGACGATGAAACACGGAAATTGCATAGGAATTAATTACAAAAGACACAATGCCTAATTAACTACAAGAGGTTTGAGTCTTCTTACTGTCTATGCTTTGAGCCTTTCCTGTGTCACCAGTTTTAGTTTCCGGTGAACAACTGCAGGTTTACTCTATCCCTTGGACCTTCACATTGACGATGAAATACAGGAATTGCATCGGAATTAATTACAAAAGGCACAATGCCGAATTAAGTACAAGGAGACTGAGCCTTCTTAAGGTCCGTGTTTTGAGCCTATCCTGTGAGACCACTTTTAGATTCCAATGCTTCACTTCAGGTTTACTGTATCCCTTGGACCTTCACTTTGACGATGAAAGACAAAAATTGCATCGGAATTAAGTACAAAAGGCGCAATGCCGAATTATGTACAAGGAGACTGAGTCTTCTTAAGGTCTATGTTTTGAGCCTTTCCTGTGAGACCAGTTTTAGATTTCGATGCTTCACTTCAGGTTTCCTGTATCCCATGGATCTTCACTTTGACGATGAAACACAGAAATTGCATCGGAGTTAAAAACAAAACGCACCATGCCGATCTAAGTACAAGAAGACTGAATTTTCTTAGTGTCTATTTTTTGAGCTTTTCCTGTTTCACCTGTTTTGGATTCCGATGCACAACTGCAGATTTACAGTATCCCTTCGACCTTCGCATTCACGATGAAACACAGGAATTGCATCGGAAATAAATACAAAAGGGACAATGCCGACTTAAGTACAAGAAGACTGACTTTTCTTAGTGTCAATGCTTCCAGCGTTTCCTCTGTTACCGGTTTTATATTCTGATGTACACCTGCAGGTTAGCTGTATCCCTTGGACCTTCCCATTTACGATGAAATACAGATGTTTCATCGGAATTAATTACAAAAGGCACAACGCCTAATTAACTACAAGAAGTTTGAGTCTTCTTTCTGTATATGATTTGAGAATTTCCTGTGTCACCAGTTTTAGATTCCGATGCACAACTGCAGGTTTACTCTATCCCCTTGGACCTTCACATTGACGATGAAATACAGAAATTGCATCGGAATTAAATACAAAAGGCACAATGCCGAATTAAGTACAAGAAGACTGAGTCTTCTTACCGTCTATGTTTTGAGCCTATCCTGTGAGACAAAATTTAGATTCCGATGCTTCACATCAGGTTTACTGTATTCCCTGGACCTTCACTTGGACGATGAAACACAGAAATTGCATCGGAATTCAATACAAAAGCACAATGCCGACTTAAGTACAAGAAGACTGACTCTTCTTACTGTCTATGTCTTGAACCTTTCCTGATAGACCAGTTTTAGATTCCGATGCTTCACTTCAGGTTTACTGTATCCCTTGGACCTTCACTTTGACGATGAAACACAGAAATTGCTTCAGATTCATTACTAAAGGCACAATGCTTCGTAAGTACAAGAAGACTGAGTCTTCTAACAGTCTATGTTTTGAGCCATTCCTATTAGACCAGTTTTAGATTCCGATGCTTCACTTTAGGTTTACTGTATCACATTGACTTTCACATTGACGATGAAACACAGAAATAGCAACGGAATTAATTACAAAATGCACAATGGGGACTTACGTACAAGAAAACTGACATTTCTTAGTGTCTATGTTTCGAGCCTTTCCTGTGTCACCACTTTTAAATTCAGATGCACAACTGCAGGTTTACTGTTTCACTTGGAACTTCACATTCACTATTTCATACAGAAATAGCATCGGAATTAATTACAAAAAACACAATGGGTACTTACGTACCAGGTTATACTGACTTTTCTTAGTGTCTATGTTTTGGGCCTTTCCTGTGTCACCAGTTTTACATTCCGATGCACACCTGCATTTTAACTGTATCCCTTGGACCATCCCTTTGACGATGGAACACAGAAATTGCTTCGGAATTAATTACAAAAGGCACAATGCCGAATTAACTACAAGAAGACTGTGTCCTCTTACTGTCTATGATTTGAGCCTTTCCTGTGTCACCAGTCTTAGTTTCCGATTCACAACTGCAGGTTTACTGTATCCCGTGGACCTTCACATTGACAATGAAATACTGAAACTGCATCGGAATTAAATACAAAAGGCACAATGCCGAAATAAGTACAATAAGTCTGAGTCTTTTTACTGTCTATTTTTTGAGCCTTTCCTGTGAGACCAGTTTTAGATTCCGATGCACAACTGCAAATTAAATGTATCCCTTGGACCTTCACATTGACGATGAAACACTCAAATTGCATCGGAATTAAATAGAAAAGGCACAATGCCGACTTAAATTCAAGTAGACTGACTTTCTTAGTGTCAATGCATCCAGCGTTTCCTGTGTCACCAGTTTTAGATACTGATGTACACCTGCAGGTTAGCTGTATCCCTTGGACCTTCCCATTGACGATGAAATACAGTTGTTGCATCGGAATTAATTACCAAAGGCACAATGCCTAATTAACTACAAGAAGACTGAGTCTTATTACTGTCTATGATTTGAGCCTTTCCTGTGTCACCAGTTTTACTTTCCGATGACAACTGCAGGTTTACTCTATCCCTTGGACCATCACATTGACGATGAAATACAGAAATTGCATCGGAGTTAAATACAAAAGGCACAATGCCGACTTAAGTACAAGAAGACTGAGTCTTCTTACCGTCTATGTTTTGAGGCTTTCCTGTGAGACCAGTTTTAGATTCCGATGCACAACTGCAAATTAAATGTATCCCTTGGACCTTCACATTGACGATGAAACACTCAAATTGCATCGGAATTAAATAGAAAAGGCACAATGCCGACTTAAATTCAAGTAGACTGACTTTCTTAGTGTCAATGCATCCAGCGTTTCCTGTGTCACCAGTTTTAGATACTGATGTACACCTGCAGGTTTGCTGTATCCCTTGGACCTTCACTTTGAAGATGAAAAACTGCAATTGCATCGGAATTAAATACAAAATACACAATGCCCATTTAAGTACAAGAAGACTGACTTTTCTTAGTGTCTATGTTTTGAGCCTTTCCTGTCTCACCAGTTTTATATTACGATGCACAACTGCAGATTTACTGTATCTCTTCGACCTTCACATTGACGATGAAACACAGAAGTTGCATCGGAATTAAATACAGAAGGCACAATGCCGCCTTAAGTGCTAGAAGGCTGACTTTTCTTTGTGTCTGTGTTTGAGCCTTTCCTGTGTCACCAGTTTTAGAATATGATGCATGACTGCAGGTTTACTGTATCCCTTGGTCCTTCACATTAACGATCAAACACAGTAACTGCATCGGAATTATATTCAAATGTCACAATGCAGACTTATGTACCAGACGACTGACTTTTCTTAGTGTCTATACTTTGAGCCTTTCCTGTGAGACCTGTTTAGATTCCGATGCTTCACTTCAGGTGAACTGTATGCCTTGGACCTTCACTTGGCTATGAATCACAGAATTTCCATTGGAATTAAATACAAAAGGCACAATGCCGAGTTAACTACAAGGAGACTGAATCTTCTTACCGTCAATGTTTGAGCCTTTCCTGTAGCACCAGTTTCAGATTCCGATACTTCACTTCAGGTTTACTGTATCCCTTGGAGCTTCACATTGACGATGAACAGAGAAATTGCATGTGAATTAAATACAAAAGGTACAATGCCGACTTATGTACAAGAAGGCTGACTTTTCATAGCGTCTATATTTGATCCTTTCCTGTGAGGCCAGTTTTAGGTTCCGATGCTTCACTTCCGAATTTCTGTATCTGTTGGACCTTCTTATTGACGATGAAACACACAAAATTGCATCGGAATTAAATACAAAAGGCAAAATGCCGACTTAAGTACACGAAGACTGACTCGTCTAACAGTGTATGGTTGAACCTATCCTGTTAGACCGGTTTTACTTTCCGCTGCTTTACTTCAGGTTTACTGTATCCCTTGGACCTTTTTATTGACGATGAAACACAGAAATTGTATCGGAAATAAATACAAAAGGCACAATGGCGACTTAAGTACAAGAAGACTGATTCTTCTTATTGTTTATCTTTTGAACCTTTCCTGTGACACCTGTTTTCGATGCCGATGCTTCACTTCAGGTTTACTGTATACCTTGGACCGTCTTATTGACGATGAAAAACAGAAATTGAATCGGAATGAAAAACAAAAGGCACAATGCCGACTTAAATACAAGAGGACTGACTCTTCTTACATTCTATGATTTGATCCTTTTCTGTGAGATCAGATTTAGATTCAGATGCTTCACTTCAGGTTTACTGTATCCCTTGGACCTTCATATTGACGATGAAACACAGAAATTGCATCGAAATTAAATACAAAAAGCACAATGCCGACTTAGGTTCAAGAAGACTGACTCTTCTTACTGACTATGTTTTGAACCTTTCCAGTGAGACCAGTTTTCATTCCAATGCTTCACGTCTGGTTTTCTGTAACCCTTGGACCTTCTTATTGACGATGAAACACAGATATTTCATCGGATTGAAGTACAAAAGGCACAATGCCGACTTAAGTACAAGAGGACTGACTCTTCTTACATTCTGTGATTTGAACCTTTCCTGTGAGACCAGATTTCGATTCCGATGCATCACTTAAGGATTACTGTATACCTTGGGCCTTCATATTGACGATGAAACACAGAAATTGCATCCGAATTAAATACAAAAGGCACAATGTCGACTTAAGTACAAGAGGACTGACTTTTCTTACATTCTATGATTTGAACCTTTCCTATGAGACCAGTTTTAGATTCCGATGCTTCACTTCAGGTTTACTGTATCCCTTGGACCTTCTTATTGACGATGAAACACTGAAATAGCATCGGAAATAACTACAAAAGGCACAATGCCGACTTAAGTACAAGAAGACTGACTCTTCGTACTGTATATGATTTGAACCATTCTTGTTACAACAGTTTTAGACTCCGATGCTTCACTTCAGGTTTACTGCATCTCTTGGACCTTCTTATTGTCGATGAAACACAGAAATTGCATCGGAATTAAATACAAAAGGCACAATGCCGACTTAGGTTCAAGAACACTGACGCTTCTTACTGTCTATAATTTTAACCTTTCCTGTTTGACCAGTTTTAGATTCCGACGCTTCAATTCAGGTTTACTGTATCCCTGGGACCTTCTTAATGACGATGAAACACAGAAATTGCATCGGAATAAAATACAAATGGCACAATGCCGACTTATGGACAAGAGGACTGACTCTTCCTACTGTATATCATTTGAACCTTTCCTGTGAGACCAGTTTTTGAATCCGATGCTTCACTTCACGTTTACTGTATCCCTTAGACTTTCTTATTGACGATGAAACACAGATATTACATTGGAATTAAATACAAAAGGCACAATGCCGACTTAAGTACAAGAAGACTGACTCTTCTTACTGTCTATGTTTTGAATCTTTTCTGTGAGATCAGTTTTAGATTCCGATGCTTCACGTCAAGATTACTGTATCCTTTGGACCTTCTTATTGACGATGAAACACAGAAATTGCATCGGAATTAAATACAAAAGGCACAGTGCCGACTTAAGGACAAGAAGACTGACTCTTCTTACTGCCCATGTTTTGAATCTTTCCTGTGAGACCAGTTTTTGATACCGATGCTTCATTTCAGGTTTACTGTATCCCTTAGACCTTCTTATTGTCTATGAAACACTGAAAATGCATCGGAATTAAATACATAAGGCACAATGCCGACTTAAGTACAAGAATACTGACTCTTCTTACTGACTATGATTTGAACCTTTCCTGTGAGACCAGTTTTACATTCCGATGCATCACTTCAGGTTTGCTGTATCCCTTGGACGTTCTTATTGACGATGAAACACAGAAATTGCAGCGGAATTAAATACAAAAGGCAGAATGCCGACTTAAGTACAAGATGACAGACTCTTCTTACTGCCCATGTTCTGAACCTTTCCTGTGAGACCTGTTCTAGATTACGATGCTTCACTTCAGGTTTACTGTATCCCGTGGACGTTCTTAATGACGATGAAACACAGAAACTGCATCGGAATTAAATACCAAAGGCACAATGCCGACTTAAGTACAAGAAGACTGACTCTTCTTACTGTCTATGTCTTGAACCTTTCCTGATAGACCAGTTTTAGATTCCGATGCTTCACTTCAGGTTTACTGTATCCCTTGGATCTTCACTTTGACGATGAAACACAGAAATTGCTTCAGATTCATTACTAAAGGCACAATGCTTCGTAAGTACAAGAAGACTGAGTCTTCTTACAGTCTATGTTTTGAGCCATTGCTATAAGACCAGTTTTAGATTCCGATGCTTCACTTTAGGTTTACTGTATCACATTGACTTTCATATTGACGATGAAACACAGAAATAGCAACGGAATTAATTACAAAATGCACAATGGGGACTTACGTACAAGAAAACTGACATTTCTTAGTGTCTATGTTTCGAGCCTTTCCTGTGTCACCAGTTTTAAATTCAAATGCACAACTGCAGGTTTACTGTTTCACTTGGAACTTCACATTCACGATGAAATACAGAAATAGCATCGGAATTAATTACAAAAAACACAATGGGTACTTACGTACCAGAATACTGACTTTTCTTAGTGTCTATGTTTTGGGCCTTTCCTGTGTCACCAGTTTTAGATTCCGATGCACACCTGCAGGTTAACTGTATCCCTTGGACCATCCCTTTGACGATGGAACACAGAAATTGCTTCGGAATTAATTACAAAAGGCACAAAGCCGAATTAACTACAAGAAGACTGTGTCCTCTTACTGTCTATGATTTGAGCCTTTCCTGTTTCACCAGTCTTAGTTTCCGATTCACAACTGCAGGTTTACTGTATCCCGTGGACCTTCACATTGACAATGAAATACTGAAACTGCATCGGAATTAAATACAAAAGGCACAATGCCGAAATAAGTACAATAAGTCTGAGTCTTCTTACTGTCTATTTTTTGAGCCTTTCCTGTGAGACCAGTTTTAGATTCCGATGCACAACTGCAAATTAAATGTATCCCTTGGACCTTCACATTGGCGATGAAACACACAAATTGCATCGGAATTAAATACAAAAGGCACAATGCCGACTTAAATTCAAGTAGACTGACTTTCTTAGTGTCAATGCATCCAGCGTTTCCTGTGTCACCAGTTTTAGATTCTGATGTACACCTGCAGGTTAGCTGTATCCCTTGGACCTCCCCATTGACGATGAAATACAGTTGTTGCATCGGAATTAATTACCAAAGGCACAATGCCTAATTGACTACAAGAAGACTGAGTCTTATTACTGTCTTTGATTTGAGCCTTTCCTGTGTCACCAGTTTTACTTTCCGATGCACAACTGCAGGTTTACTCTATCCCTTGGACCATCACATTGACGATGAAATACAGAAATTGCATCGGAATTAAATACAAAAGGCAGAATGCCGACTTAAGTACAAGAAGACTGAGTCTTCTTACCGTCTATGTTTTGAGGCTTTCCTGTGAGACCAGTTTTAGATTCCGATGCTTCACTTCAGGTTTGCTGTATCCCTTGGACCTTCACTTTGAAGATGAAAAACTGCAATTGCATCGGAATTAAATACAAAACACATAATGCCCACTTAAGTACAAGAAGACTGACTTTTCTTAGTGTCTATGTTTTGAGCCTTTCCTGTCTCACCAGTTTTATATTACGATGCACAACTGCAGATTTACTGTATCTCTTCGACCTTCACATTGACGATGAAACACAGAAGTTGCATCGGAATTAAATACAGAAGGCACAATGCCGAATTAAGTGCTAGAAGGCTGACTTTTCTTTGTGTCTGTGTTTGAGCCTTTCCTGTGTCACCAGTTTAAGAATATGATGCATGACTGCAGGTTTACTGTATCCCTTGGTCCTTCACATTAACGATCAAACACAGTAACTGCATCGGAATTATATTCAAAAGTCACAATGCACACTTATGTACCAGACGACTGACTTTTCTTAGTGTCTATACTTTGAGCCTTTCCTGTGAGACCTGTTTGGATTCCGATGCTTAATTTCAGGTGAACTGTATGCCTTGGACCTTCACTTGGCGATGAATCACAGAATTTCCATTGGAATTAAATACAAAAGGCACAATGCCGACTTAACTACAAGGAGTCTGAATCTTCTTACCATCAATGTTTGAGCCTTTCCTGTAGCACCAGTTTCAGATTCCGATACTTCACTTCAGGTTTACTGTATCCCTTGGAGCTTCACATTGACGATGAACAGAGAAATTGCATGTGAATTAAATACAAAAGGTACAATGCCGACTTAAGTACAAGAAGGCTGACTTTTCATAGCGTCTATATTTGATCCTTTCCTGTGAGGCCAGTTTTAGGTTCCGATGCTTCACTTCCGGTTTACTGTATCTGTTGGACCTTCTTATTGACGATGAAACACACAAAATTGCATCGGAATGAAATACAAAAGGCAAAATGCCGACTTAAGTACACGAAGACTGACTCGTCTAATAGTGTATGGTTGAACCTATCCTGTTAGACCGGTTTTACTTTCCGCTGCTTCACTTCAGGTTTACTGTATCCCTTGGACCGTCTTATTGACGATGAAACACAGAAATTGCATCGGAATGAAAAACAAAAGGCACAATGCAGACTCAAGTACAAGAGGACTGAATCTTCTTACGTTCTATGATTTGAGCCTTTTCTGTGTTGTCAGATTTAGATTCAGATGCTTCACTTCAGGTTTACTGTATCCCTTGGACCTTCATATTGACGATGAAACACAGAAATTGCATCGAAATTAAATACAAAAAGCACAATGCCGACTTAGGTTCAAGAAGACTGACTCTTCTTAGTGACTATGTTTTGAACCTTTCCTGTTAGACCAGTTTTAGATTCCGATGTTACTCTTCAGGTTGACTGTATCCCTGGGACCTTCTTAATGACGATGAACCACAGAAATTAAATCGGAATTAAATTCAAAGGGCACAATGCCGACTTAAGTACAAGAAGACTGACTCTTCTTACTGTCTATGTTTTGAACCTTTCCAGTGAGACCAGTTTTCATTCCAATGCCTCACGTCTGGTTTTCTGTAACCCTTGGACCTTCTTATTGACGATGAAACACAGATATTTCATCGGATTGAAGTACAAAAGGCACAATGTCGTCATAAGTACAAGAGGACTGACTCTTCTTACATTCTATGATTTGAACTTTTCCTGTGAGACCAAATTTCGATTCCGATGCATCACTTAAGGATTACTGTATACCTTGGGCCTTCATATTGACGATGAAACACAGAAATTGCATCCAAATTAAATACAGATGGCACAATGTCGACTTAAGTACAAGAGGACTGACTTTTCTTACATTCTATGATTTAAACCTTTCCTATGAGACCAGTTTTAGATTCCGATGCTTCACTTCAGGTTTACTGTATCCCTTGGACCTTCTTATTGACGATGAAACACAGAAATAGCATCGGAAATAAATACAAAAGGCACAATGCCGACTTAAGTACAAGAAGACTGACTCTACGTACTGTCTATGATTTGAACCTTTCTTGTTTCACCAGTTTTAGACTCCGATGCTTCACTTCAGGTTTACTGCATCTCTTGGACCTTCTTATTGTCGATGAAACACAGAAATTGCATCGGAATTAAATACAAAAGGCACAATGCCGACTTAGGTTCAAGAAGACTGACTCTTCTTACTGTCTATATTTTGAACCTTTCCTGTTTGACCAGTTTTAGATTCCGACGCTTCATTTCAGGTTTACTGTATCCCTGGGACCTTCTTAATGACGATGAAACACAGAAATTGCATCGGAATTAAATACAAATGGCACAATGCCGACTTATGGACAAGAGGACTGACTCTTCCTACTGTATATGATTTGAACCTTTCCTGTGAGACCAGTTTTTGATTCCGATGCTTCACTTCACGTTTACTGTATCCCTTAGACCTTCTTATTGACGATGAAACACAGATATTACATTGGAATTAAATACAAAAGGCACAATGCCGACTTAAGTACAAGAAGACTGACTCTTCTTACTGTCTATGTTTTGAATCTTTTCTGTGAGATCAGTTTTAGATTCCGATGCTTCACGTCAAGATTACTGTATCCTTTGGACCTTCTTATTGACGATGAAACACAGAAATTGCATCGGAATTAAATACAAAAGGCTCAGTGCCGACTTAAGGACAAGAAGACTGACTCTTCTTACTGCCCATGTTTTGAATCTTTCCTGTGAGACCAGTTTTTGATACCGATGCTTCATTTCAGGTTTACTGTATCCCTTAGACCTTCTTATTGTCTATGAAACACTGAAAATGCATCGGAATTAAATACATAAGGCACAATGCCGACTTAAGTACAAGAATACTGACTCTTCTTACTGACTATGATTTGAACCTTTCCTGTGAGACCAGTTTTACATTCCGATGCATCACTTCAGGTTTGCTGTATCCCTTGGACGTTCTTATTGACGATGAAACACAGAAATTGCAGCGGAATTAAATACAAAAGGCAGAATGCCGACTTAAGTACAAGAAGACAGACTCTTCTTACTGCCCATGTTCTGAACCTTTCCTGTGAGACCTGTTCTAGATTACGATGCTTCACTTCAGGTTTACTGTATCCCGTGGACGTTCTTAATGACGATGAAACACAGAAACTGCATCGGAATTAAATACCAAAGGCACAATGCCGACTTAAGTACAAGAAGACTGACTCTTCTTACTGTCTATGTCTTGAACCTTTCCTGATAGACCAGTTTTAGATTCCGATGCTTCACTTCAGGTTTACTGTATCCCTTGGACCTTCACTTTGACGATGAAACACAGAAATTGCTTCAGATTCATTACTAAAGGCACAATGCTTCGTAAGTACAAGAAGACTGAGTCTTCTTACAGTCTATGTTTTGAGCCATTGCTATAAGACCAGTTTTAGATTCCGATGCTTCACTTTAGGTTTACTGTATCACATTGACTTTCATATTGACGATGAAACACAGAAATAGCAACGGAATTAATTACAAAATGCACAATGGGGACTTACGTACAAGAAAACTGACATTTCTTAGTGTCTTTGTTTCGAGCCTTTCCTGTGTCACCAGTTTTAAATTCAAATGCACAACTGCAGGTTTACTGTTTCACTTGGAACTTCACATTCACGATGAAATACAGAAATAGCATCGGAATTAATTACAAAAAACACAATGGGTACTTACGTACCAGAATACTGACTTTTCTTAGTGTCTATGTTTTGGGCCTTTCCTGTGTCACCAGTTTTAGATTCCGATGCACACCTGCAGGTTAACTGTATCCCTTGGACCATCCCTTTGACGATGGAACACAGAAATTGCTTCGGAATTAATTACAAAAGGCACAAAGCCGAATTAACTACAAGAAGACTGTGTCCTCTTACTGTCTATGATTTGAGCCTTTCCTGTTTCACCAGTCTTAGTTTCCGATTCACAACTGCAGGTTTACTGTGTCCCGTGGACCTTCACATTGACAATGAAATACTGAAACTGCATCGGAATTAAATACAAAAGGCACAATGCCGAAATAAGTACAATAAGTCTGTGTTTTCTTACTGTCTATTTTTTGAGCCTTTCCTGTGAGACCAGTTTTAGATTCCGATGCAGAACTGCAAATTAAATGTATCCCTTGGACCTTCACATTGGCGATGAAACACACAAATTGCATCGGAATTAAATACAAAAGGCACAATGCCGACTTAAATTCAAGTAGACTGTCTTTCTTAGTGTCAATGCATCCAGCGTTTCCTGTGTCACCAGTTTTAGATTCTGATGTACACCTGCAGGTTAGCTGTATCCCTTGGACCTCCCCATTGACGATGAAATACAGTTGTTGCATCGGAATTAATTACCAAAGGCACAATGCCTAATTGACTACAAGAAGACTGAGTCTTATTACTGTCTTTGATTTGAGTCTTTCCTGTGTCACCAGTTTTACTTTCCGATGCACAACTGCAGGTTTACTCTATCCCTTGGACCATCACATTGACGATGAAATACAGAAATTGCATCGGAATTAAATACAAAAGGCAGAATGCCGACTTAAGTACAAGAAGACTGAGTCTTCTTACCGTCTATGTTTTGAGGCTTTCCTGTGAGACCAGTTTTAGATTCCGATGCTTCACTTCAGGTTTGCTGTATCCCTTGGACCTTCACTTTGAAGATGAAAAACTGCAATTGCATCGGAATTAAATACAAAACACATAATGCCCACTTAAGTACAAGAAGACTGACTTTTCTTAGTGTCTATGTTTTGAGCCTTTCCTGTCTCACCAGTTTTATATTACGATGCACAACTGCAGATTTACTGTATCTCTTCGACCTTCACATTGACGATGAAACACAGAAGTTGCATCGGAATTAAATACAGAAGGCACAATGCCGAATTAAGTGCTAGAAGGCTGACTTTTCTTTGTGTCTGTGTTTGAGCCTTTCCTGTGTCACCAGTTTAAGAATATGATGCATGACTGCAGGTTTACTGTATCCCTTGGTCCTTCACATTAACGATCAAACACAGTAACTGCATCGGAATTATATTCAAAAGTCACAATGCACACTTATGTACAAGACGACTGACTTTTCTTAGTGTCTATACTTTGAGCCTTTCCTGTGAGACCTGTTTAGATTCCGATGCTTAATTTCAGGTGAACTGTATGCCTTGGACCTTCACTTGGCGATGAATCACAGAATTTCCATTGGAATTAAATACAAAAGGCACAATCCCGACTTAACTACAAGGAGTCTGAATCTTCTTACCGTCAATGTTTGAGCCTTTCCTGTAGCACCAGTTTCAGATTCCGATACTTCACTTCAGGTTTACTGTATCCCTTGGAGCTTCACATTGACGATGAACAGAGAAATTGCATGTGAATTAAATACAAAAGGTACAATGCCGACTTAAGTACAAGAAGGCTGACTTTTCAGAGCGTCTATATTTGATCCTTTCCTGTGAGGCCAGTTTTAGGTTCCGATGCTTCACTTCCGGTTTACTGTATCTGTTGGACCTTCTTATTGACGATGAAACACACAAAATTGCATCGGAATGAAATACAAAAGGCAAAATGCCGACTTAAGTACACGAAGACTGACTCGTCTAATAGTGTATGGTTGAACCTATCCTGTTAGACCGGTTTTACTTTCCGCTGCTTCACTTCAGGTTTACTGTATCCCTTGGACCTTTTTATTGACGATGAAACACAGAAATTGTATCGGAAATAAATACAAAAGGCACAATGGTGACTTAAGTACAAGAAGACTGATTCTTCTTACTGTTTATCTTTTGAACCTTTCCTGTGACACCTGTTTTCGATGCCGATGCTTCACTTCAGGTTTACTGTATCCCTTGGACCGTCTTATTGACGATGAAACACAGAAATTGCATCGGAATGAAAAACAAAAGGCACAATGCCGACTCAAGTACAAGAGGACTGAATCCTCTTACGTTCTATGATTTGAGCCTTTTCTGTGTTGTCAGATTTAGATTCAGATGCTTCACTTCAGGTTTACTGTATCCCTTGGACCTTCATATTGACGATGAAACACAGAAATTGCATCGAAATTAAATACAAAAAGCACAATGCCGACTTAGGTTCAAGAAGACTGACTCTTCTTAGTGACTATGTTTTGAACCTTTCCTGTTAGACCAGTTTTAGATTCCGATGTTACACTTCAGGTTGACTGTATCCCTGGGACCTTCTTAATGACGATGAACCACAGAAATTAAATCGGAATTAAATTCAAAGGGCACAATGCCGACTTAAGTACAAGAAGACTGACTCTTCTTACTGTCTATGTTTTGAACCTTTCCAGTGAGACCAGTTTTCATTCCAATGCCTCACGTCTGGTTTTCTGTAACCCTTGGACCTTCTTATTGACGATGAAACACAGATATTTCATCGGATTGAAGTACAAAAGGCACAATGTCGTCATAAGTACAAGAGGACTGACTCTTCTTACATTCTATGATTTGAACTTTTCCTGTGAGACCAAATTTCGATTCCGATGCATCACTTAAGGATTACTGTATACCTTGGGCCTTCATATTGACGATGAAACACAGAAATTGCATCCAAATTAAATACAAATGGCACAATGTCGACTTAAGTACAAGAGGACTGACTTTTCATACATTCTATGATTTAAACCTTTCCTATGAGACCAGTTTTAGATTCCGATGCTTCACTTCAGGTTTACTGTATCCCTTGGACCTTCTTATTGACGATGAAACACAGAAATAGCATCGGAAATAAATACAAAAGGCACAATGCCGACTTAAGTACAAGAAGACTGACTCTACGTACTGTCTATGATTTGAACCTTTCTTGTTTCACCAGTTTTAGACTCCGATGCTTCACTTCAGGTTTACTGCATCTCTTGGACCTTCTTATTGTCGATGAAACACAGAAATTGCATCGGAATTAAATACAAAAGGCACAATGCCGACTTAGGTTCAAGAAGACTGACTCTTCTTACTGTCTATATTTTGAACCTTTCCTGTTTGACCAGTTTTAGATTCCGACGCTTCATTTCAGGTTTACTGTATCCCTGGGACCTTCTTAATGACGATGAAACACAGAAATTGCATCGGAATTAAATACAAATGGCACAATGCCGACTTATGCACAAGAGGACTGACTCTTCCTACTGTATATGATTTGAACCTTTCCTGTGAGACCAGTTTTTGATTCCGATGCTTCACGTCACGTTCACTGTATCCCTTAGACCTTCTTATTGACGATGAAACACAGATATTACATTGGAATTAAATACAAAAGGCACAATGCCGACTTAAGTACAAGAAGACTGACTCTTCTTACTGTCTATGTTTTGAATCTTTTCTGTGAGACCAGTTTTAGATTCCGATGCTTCACTTCAGGTTTACTGTATCTCTTGGACCTTCACTTTGACGATGAAACACAGAAATTGCTTCAGATTCATTACTAAAGGCACAATGCTTCGTAAGTACAAGAAGACTGAGTCTTCTTACAGTCTATGTTTTGAGCCATTCCTATAAGACCAGTTCTAGATTCCGATGCTTCACTTTAGGTTTACTGTATCACATTGACTTTCACATTGAAGATGAAACACAGAAATAGCAACGGAATTAATTACAAAATGCACAATGAGGGTTACGTACAAGAATACTGACATTTCTTAGTGTCTATGTTTCAAGCCTTTCCTGTGTCACCAGTTTTAGATTCCGATGCACACCTGCAGGTTAACTGTATCCCTTGGGCCATCCCTTTGACGATGGAACACAGAAATTGCATCGGAATTAAATGCAGAAGGCACAATGCCGCCTTAAGTACTAGAAGGCTGACTTTTCTTTGTGTCTGTGTTTGAACCTTTCCTGTGTCACCTGTTTTAGAATATGATGCATGACTGCAGGTTTACTGTATCCCTTGGTCCTTCACATTAACGATCAAACACAGTAACTGCATCGGAATTATATTCAAAAGTCACAATGCAGAGTTATGTACCAGACGACTGACTTTTCTTAGTGTCTATACTTTGAGCCTTTCCTGTGAGACCTGTTTAGATTCCGATGCTTAACTTCAGGTGAACTGTATGCCTTGGACCTTCACTTGGCGATGAATCACAGAATTTCCATTGGAAATAAATACAAAAGGCACATTGCCGACTTAACTACAAGGAGTCTGAATCTTCTTACCGTCAATGTTTGAGCCTTTCCTGTAGCACCAGTTTCAGATTCCGATACTTCACTTCAGGTTTACTGTATCCCTTGGAGCTTCACATTGACGATGAACAGAGAAATTGCATGTGAATTAAATACGAAAGGTACAATGCCGACTTAAGTACAAGAAGGCTGACTTTTCATAGCGTCTATATTTGATCCTTTCCTGTGAGGCCAGTTTTAGGTTCCGATGCTTCACTTCCGGTTTACTGTATCTGTTGGACCTTCTTATTGACGATGAAACACACAAAATTGCATCGGAATTAAATACAAAAGGCAAAATGCCGACTTAAGTACACGAAGACTGACTCGTCTAACAGTGTATGGTTGAACCCATCCTGTTAGACCGGTTTTACTTTCCGCTGCTTCACTTCAGGTTTACTGTATCCCTTGGACCTTTTTATTGACGATGAAACACAGAAATTGTATCGGAAATAAATACAAAAGGCACTGTGGCGACTTAAGTACAAGAGGACTGACTCTTCTTACATTCTATGATTTGATCCTTTTCTGTGAGATCAGATTTAGATTCAGATGCTTCACTTCAGGTTTACTGTATCCCTTGGACCTTCATATTGACGATGAAACACAGAAATTGCATCGAAATTAAATACAAAAAGCACAATGCCGACTTAGGTTCAAGAAGATTGACTCTTCTTACTGACTATGTTTTGAACCTTTCCAGTGAGACCAGTTTTCATTCCAATGCCTCACGTCTGGTTTTCTGTAACCCTTGGACCTTCTTATTGACGATGAAACACAGATATTTCATCGGATTGAAGTACAAAAGGCACAATGTCGACTTAAGTACAAGAAGACTGACTCTTCTTACATTCTATGATTTGAACCTTTCCTGTGAGACCAGATTTCGATTGCGATGCATCACTTAAGGATTACTGTATACCTTGGGCCTTCATATTGACGATGAAACACAGAAATTGCATCCGAATTAAATACAAAAGGCACAATGTCGACTTAAGTACAAGAGGACTGACTTTTCTTACATTCTATGATTTAAACCTTTCCTATGAGACAAGTTTTAGATTCCGATGCTTCACTTCAGGTTTACTGTATCCCTTGGACCTTCTTATTGACGATGAAACACAGAAATAGCATCGGAAATAAGTACAAAAGGCACAATGCCGACTTAAGTACAAGAAGACTGACTCTACGTGCTGTCTATGATTTGAACCTTTCTTGTTTCACCAGTTTTAGACTCCGATGCTTCACTTCAGGTTTACTGCATCTCTTGGACCTTCTTATTGTCGATGAAACACAGAAATTGCATCGGAATTAAATACAACAGGCACAATGCCGACTTAGGTTCAAGAAGACTGACTCTTCTTACTGTCTATATTTTGAACCTTTCCTGTTTGACCAGTTTTAGATTCCGACGCTTCAATTCAGGTTTACTGTATCCCTGGGACCTTCTTAATGACGATGAAACACAGAAATTGCATCGGAATTAAATACAAATGGCACAATGCCGACTTATGGACAAGAGGACTGACTCTTCCTACTGTATATGATTTGAACCTTTCCTGTGAGACCAGTTTTTGACTCCGATGCTTCACTTCACGTTTACTGTATCCCTTAGACCTTCTTATTGACGATGAAACACAGATATTACATTGGAATTAAATACAAAAGGCACAATGCCGACTTAAGTACAAGAAGACTGACTCTTCTTACTGTCTATGTTTTGAATCTTTTCTGTGAGATCAGTTTTAGATTCCGATGCTTCGCGTCAAGTTTACTGTATCCTTTGGACCTTCTTATTGACGATGAAACACAGAAATTGCATCGGAATTAAATACAAAAGGCACAATGCCGACTTAAGGACAAGAAGACTGACTCTTCTTACTGCCTATGTTTTGAATCTTTCCTGTGAGACCAGTTTTTGATACCGATGCTTCATTTCAGGTTTACTGTATCCCTTAGACCTTCTTATTGTCTATGAAACACTGAAAATGCATCGGAATTAAATACATAAGGCACAATGCCGACTTAAGTACAAGAATACTGACTCTTCTTACTGACTATGATTTCAACCTTTCCTGTGAGACCAGTTTTACATTCCGATGCATCACTTCAGGTTTACTGTATCCCTTGGACGTTCTTATTGACGATGAAACACAGAAATTGCAACGGAATTAAATACAAAAGGCAGAATGCCGACTTAAGTACAAGAAGACAGACTCTTCTTACTGCCCATGTTCTGAACCTTTCCTGTGAGACCTGTTCTAGATTACGATGTTTCACTTCAGGTTTACTGTATCCCGTGGACGATCTTAATGACGATGAAACACAGAAACTGCATCGGAATTAAATACCAAAGGCACAATGCCGACTTAAGTACAAGAAGACTGACTCTTCTTACTGTCTATGTCTTGAACCTTTCCTGATAGACCAGTTTTAGATTCCGATGCTTCACTTCAGGTTTACTGTATCCCTTGGACCTTCACTTTGACGATGAAACACAGAAATTGCTTCAGATTCATTACTAAAGGCACAATGCTTCGTAAGTACAAGAAGACTGAGTCTTCTTACAGTCTATGTTTTGAGCCATTCCTATAAGACCAGTTTTAGATTCCGATGCTTCACTTTAGGTTTACTGTATCACATTGACTTTCACATTGACGATGAAACACAGAAATAGCAACGGAATTAATTACAAAATGCACAATGGGGGTTACGTACAAGAATACTGACATTTCTCAGTGTCTATGTTTCGAGCCTTTCCTGTGTCACCAGTTTTAGATTCCGATGCACACCTGCAGGTTAACTGTATCCCTTGGACCATCCCTTTGACGATGGAACACAGAAATTACTTCGGAATTAAATACAAAAGGCACAATGCCGAATTAACTACAAGAAGACTGTGTCCGCTTACTGTCTATGATTTGAGCCTTTCCTGTGTCACCAGTCTTAGTTTCCGACTCACAACTGCAAGTTTACTGTATCCCGTGGACCTTCGCATTGACAATGAAATACTGAAACTGCATCGGAATTAAATACAAAAGGCACAATGCCGAAATAAGTACAATAAGTCTGAGTCTTCTTACTGTCTATTTTTTGAGCCTTTCCTGTGAGACCAGTTTTAGATTCCGATGCACAACTGCAAATTAAATGTATCCCGTCGACCTTCACATTGACGATGAAACACAGAAGTTGCATCGGAATTAAATACAGAAGGCACAATGCCGCCTTAAGTACTAGAAGGCTGACTTTTCTTTGTGTCTGTGTTTGAGCCTTTCCTGTGTCACCAGTTTTAGAATATGATGCATGACTGCAGGTTTACTGTATCCCTTGGTCCTTCACATTAACGATCAAACACAGTAACTGCATCGGAATTATATTCAAAAGTCACAATGCAGACTTATGTACCAGACGACTGACTTTTCTTAGTGTCTATACTTTGAGCCTTTCCTGTGAGACCTGTTTAGATTCCGATGCTTAACTTCAGGTGAACTGTATGCCTTGGTCCTTCACTTGGCGATGAATCACAGAATTTCCATTGGAATTAAATACAAAAGGCACAATGCCGACTTAACTACAAGGAGTCTGAATCTTCTTACCGTCAATGTTTGAGCCTTTCCTGTAGCACCAGCTTCAGATTCCGATACTTCACTTCAGGTTTACTGTATCCCTTGGAGCTTCACATTGACGATGAACAGAGAAATTGCATGTGAATTAAATACAAAAGATGCAATGCCGAATTAAGTACAAGACGACTGAGTCTCCCTACCGTCTTTGTTTTGAGCCTTTCCTGTGAGACCAGTTTCAAATTTCGATGCTTCACTTCAGGTTTACTGTATCCCTTGGACTTTCACATTGACGATGTAACACAGAAATTGCATCGGAATGAATTACTAAACGCACAATGCCGACTTAAGTACTAAAAGACTGACTTTTCTAAGTGACTATGCTTCCAGCCTATCCAGTGTCACCAGTTTTAGATTCCGATGCACTCCTGTAGGTTAACTGTATACCTTGGACCTTCCCATTGACGATGAAACACAGGAATTGCATCGGAATTAATTACAAATGGCACAATGCTGAATTAACTACAAGAAGACTGAGTCTTCTTACTGTCAATGATTTGAGCCTTTCCTGAGTCACCAGTTTTAGTTTCCGATGCACAACTGCAGGTTTACTGTATCCCTTGGAACATTACATTCACGATTAAACACAGAAACTGCATCGGAATTAAATACAAAATGCACAATGTCGACAGAAGCACAAGAAGACTGAGCCTTTTTACTGTCTACGCTTTGAGCCTTTCCTGTGTCACCAGTTTTAGATGCCGATGCTTAACTTCATGATCACTGTATCCCTTGGACCGTCACTTTGACGATGAAACACAAAAATTGCATTGGGATTAAATACAAAAGGCACAATGCCGACTTAAGTACAAGAAGTCTGACTTTTCTCAGTGTCTATGTTTTGAGCATTTCCTGTGTCACTAGTTTTATATTCCGTTGCACAACTGCTGGTTTTTTGTATCCCTTAGACCTTCACATTGAAGTGAAACACCGTAATTGCATCGGAATTAAATACAAAAGGCACAATGCCGACTTAAATACAAGAAGGCTGACTTTTGATAGCGTCTATATTTGATCCTTTCCTGTGAGGCCAGTTTTAGGTTCCGATGCTTCACTTCCGGTTTACTGTATCTGTTGGACTTTCTTATTGACGATGAAACACACAAAATTGCATCGGAATTAAATACAAAAGGCAAAATGCCGACTTAAGTACAAGAAGACTGACTCGTCTAACAGTCTATGGTTGAACCTATCCTGTTAGACCGGTATTATTTTCCGCTGCTTCACTTCAGGTTTACTGTATCCCTTGGACCTTTTTATTGACGATGAAACACAGAAATTGTATCGGAAATAAATACAAAAGGCACAATGGCGACTTAAGTACAAGAAGTCTGATTCTTCTTACTGTTTATCTTTTGAACCTTTCCTGTCACACCTGTTTTCGATGCCGATGCTTCACTTCGGGTTGACTGTATCCCTTGGACCGTCTTATTGACGATGAAACACAGAAATTGCATCGGAATGAAAAACAAAAGGCACAATGCCGACTTAAGTACAAAAGGACTGACTCTTCTTACATTCTATGATTTGATCCTTTCCTGTGAGATCAGATTTATATTCAGATGCTTCACTTCAGGTTTACTGTATCCCTTGGACCTTCATATTGACGATGAAACACAGAAATTGCATCGAAATTAAATACAAAAAGCACAATGCCGACTTAGGTTCAAGAAGACTGACTCTTCTTACTGACTATTTTTTGAACCTTTCCTGTTAGACCAGTTTTAGATTCCGATGTTACACTTCATGTTGACTGTATCCCTGGGACCATCTTAATGACGATGAAACACAAAAATTAAATCGGAATTAAATTCAAAGGGCACAATGCCGACTTAAGTACAAGAAGACTGACTTTTCTTATTGTCTATGTTTTGAACCTTTCCAGTGAGACCAGTTTTCATTCCAATGCTTCACGTCTGGTTTTCTGTAACCCTTGGACCTTCTTATTGACGATGAAACACAGATATTTCATCGGATTGAAGTACAAAATGCACAATGGCGACTTAAGTACAAGAGGACTGACTCTTCTTACATTCTATGATTTGAACCTTTCCTGTGAGACCAGATTTCGATTCCGATGCATCACTTAATGATTACTGTATACCTTGGGCCTTCATATTGACGATGAAACACAGAAATTGCATCCGAATTAAATACAAAAGGCACAATGTCGACTTAAGTACAAGAGGACTGACTCTTCTTACATTGTATGATTTGAACCTTTCCTATGAGACCAGTTTTAGATTCCGATGCTTCACTTCAGGTTTACTATATCCCTTGGACCTTCTTATTGACGATGAAACACAGAAATAGCATCGGAAATAAATACAAAAGGCACAATGCCGACTTAAGTACAAGAAGACTGACTCTTCGTACTGTCTATGATTTGATCCTTTCTTGTTACACCAGTTTTAGACTCCGATGCTTCACTTCAGGTTTACTGCATCTCTTGGACCTTCTTATTGTCGATGAAACACAGAAATTGCATCGGAATTAAATACAAAAGGCACAATGCCGACTTAGGTTCAAGAAGACTGACTTTTCTTACTGTCTATATTTTGAACCTTTCCTGTTTGACCAGTTTTAGATTCCGACGCTTTAATTCAGGTTTACTGTATCCCTGGGACCTTCTTAATGACGATGAAACACAGAAATTGCATCGGAATTAAATACAAAAGGCACAATGCCGACTTAAGCACAAGAGGACTGACTCTTCCTACTGTATATGTTTGAACCTTTCCTGTGAGACCAGTTTTTGATTTCGATGCTTCACTTCACGTTTACTGTATCCCTTAGACCTTCTTATTGACGATGAAACACAGATATTACATTGGAATTAAATACAAAAGGCACAATGCCGACTTAAGTACAAGAAGACTGACTCTTCTTACTGTCTATGCTTTGAATCTTTTCTGTGAGATCAGTTTTAGATTTCGATGCTTCACGTCAAGTTTACTGTATCCTTTGGACCTTCTTATTGACGATGAAACACAGAAATTGCATCGGAATTAAATACAAAAGGCACAATGCCGACTTAAGGACAAGAAGACTGACTCTTCTTACTGCCTATGTTTTGAACCTTTCCAGTGAGACCAGTTTTAGATTCCGATGCTTCACTTCAGGTTTACTGTATCCCTTGGACCTTCACTTTGACGATGAAACACAGAAATTGCTTCAGATTCATTACTAAAGGCACAATGCTTCGTAAGTACAAGAAGACTGAGTCTTCTTACAGTCTATGTTTTGAGCCATTCCTATAAGACCAGTTTTAGATTCTGATGCTTCACATTAGGTTTACTGTATCACATTGACTTTCACATTGACGATGAAACACAGAAATAGCAACGGAATTAATTACAAAATGCACAATGGGGACTTACGTACAAGAAAACTGACATTTCTTAGTGTCTATGTTTCGAGCCTTTCCTGTGTCACCAGTTTTTAATTCAGATGCACAACTGCAGGTTTACTGATTCACTTGGAACTTCACATTCACGATTAAATACAGAAATAGCATCGGAATTAATTACAAAAAACACAATGGGTACTTACGTACCAGAATACTGACTTTTCTTAGTGTCTATGTTTTGGGCCTTTCCGGTGTCTCCAGTTTTAGATTCCGATGCACACCTGCAGGTTAACTGTATCCCTTGGACCATCCCTTTGACGATGGAACACAGAAATTGCTTCGGAATTAATTACAAAAGGCACAATGCCGAATTAACTACAAGAAGACTGAGTCTTATTACTGTCTATGATTTGAGCCTTTCCTGTGAGACCAGTTTTAGATTCCGATGCACAACTGCGAATTAAATGTATCCCTTGGACCTTCACGTTGACGATGAAACACACAAATTGCATCGGAATTAAATACAAAAGGCACAATGCCGACTTAAATTCAAGAAGACTGACTTTCTTAGTGTCAATGCATCCAGCGTTTCCTGTGTCACCAGTTTTAGATTCTGATGTACACCTGCAGGTTAGCTGTATCCCTTGGACCTTCCCATTGACGATGAAATACAGTTGTTGCATCGGAATTAATTACCAAAGGCACAATGCCTAATTAACTACAAGAAGACTAAGTCTTATTACTGTCTATGATTTGAGCCTTTCCTGTGTCACCAGTTTTGCTTTCCGATGCACAACTGCAGGTTTACTCTATCCCTAGGACCATCACATTGACGATGAAATACAGAAATTGCATCGAAATTAAATACAAAAGGCACAATGCCGACTTAAGTACAAGAAGACTGAGTCTTCTTACCGTCTGTGTTTTGAGGCTTTCCTGTGAGACCAGTTTTAGATTCCGATGCTTCACTTCAGGTTTGCTGCATCCCTGGACCTTCACTTTGAAGATGAAAAACTGCAATTGCATCGGAATTAAATACAAAATACACAATGCCCACTTAAGTACAAGAAGACTGACTTCTCTTAGTGTCTATGTTTTGAGCCTTTCCTGTCTCACCAGTTTTGTATTACGATGCACAACTGCAGATTTACTGTATCTCTTCGACCTTCACATTGATGATGAAACACAGAAGTTGCATCGGAATTAAATATAGAAGGCACAATGCTGCCTTAAGTACTAGAAGGCTGACTTTTCTTTGTGTCTGTGTTTGAGCCTTTCCTGTGTCACCAGTTTTAGAATATGATGCATGACTGCAGGTTTACTGTATCCCTTGGTCCTTCACATTAACGATCAAACACAGTAACTGCATCGGAATTATATTCAAAAGTCACAATGCAGACTTATGTACCAGACGACTGACTTTTCTTAGTGTCTATACTTTGAGCCTTTCCTGTGAGACCTGTTTAGATTCCGATGCTTAACTTCAGGTGAACTGTATGCCTTGGACCTTCACTTGGCGATGAATCACAGAATTTCCATTGGAATTAAATACAAAAGGCACAATGCCGACTTAACTACAAGGAGTCTGAATCTTCTTACCGTCAATGTTTGAGCCTTTCCTGTAGCACCAGTTTCTGATTCCGATACTTCACTTCAGGTTTACTGTATCCCTTGGAGCTTCACATTGACGATGAACAGAGAAATTGCATGTGAATTAAATACAAAAGGTACAATGCCGAATTAAGTACAAGACGACTGAGTCTCCCTACCGTCTTTGTTTTGAGCCTTTCCTGTGAGACCAGTTTTAAATTTCGATGCTTCACTTCAGGTTTACTGTATCGCTTGGACTTTCACATTGACGATGTAACACAGAAATTGCATCGGAATGAATTACTAAAGGCACAATGCCGACATAAGTACTAAAAGACTGCCTTTTCTAAGTGACTATTCCTCCAGCCTATCCTGTGTCACCTGTTTTAGATTCCGATGCACTCCTGTAGGTTACCTGTATCCCTTGGACCTTCCCATTGACGATGAAACACAGAAATTGCATCGGAATTAATTACAAATGGCACAATGCCGAATTAACTACAAGGATACTGAGTCTTCTTACTGTCAATGATTTGAGCCTTTCCTGAGTCACCAGTTTTAGTTTCCGATGCGCAACTGCAGGTTTACTGTATCCCTTGGAACATTACATTCACGATTAAACACAGAAACTGCATCGGAATTAAATACAAAATGCACAATGTCGACAGAAGCACAAGAAGACTGAGCCATTTTACTGTCTACGCTTTGAGCCTTTCCTGTGTCACCAGTTTTAGATGCCGATGCTTAACTTTATGTTCACTGTATCCCTTGGACCTTCACTTTGACGATGAAACACAAAAATTGCATTGGAATTAAATACAAAAGGCACAATGCCGACTTAAGTACAAGAAGTCTGACTTTTCTCAGTGTCTATGTTTTGAGCATTTCCTGTGTCACTAGTTTTATATTCCGTTGCACAACTGCTGGTTTTCTGTATCCCTTAGACCTTCACATTAAAGTGAAACACCATAATTGCATCGGAATTAAATACAAAAGGCACAATGCCGACTTAAGTACAAGAAGGCTGACTTTTCATAGCGTCTATATTTGATCCTTTCCTGTGAGGCCAGTTTTAGGTTCCGATGCTTCACTTCCGGTTTACTGTATCTGTTGGACCTTCTTATTGACGATGAAACACACAAAATTGCATCGGAATTAAATACAAAAGGCAAAATGCCGACTTAAGTACAAGAAGACTGACTCGTCTAACAGTCTATGGTTGAACCTATCCTGTTAGACCGGTTTTACTTTCCGCTGCTTCACTTCAGGTTTACTGTATCCCTTGGACCGTCTTATTGACGATGAAACACAGAAATTGCATCGGAATTAAAACAAAAGGCACAATGCCGACTTAGGTTCAAGAAGACTGACTCTTCTTACTGACTATGTTTTGAACCTTTCCTGTTAGACCAGTTTTAGATTCCGATGTTACACTTCAGGTTGACTGTATCCCTGGGACCATCTTAATGACGATGAACCACAGAAATTAAATCGGAATTAAATTCAAAGGGCACAATGCCGACTTAAGTACAAGAAGACTGACTCTTCTTACTGTCTATGTTTTGAACCTTTCCAGTGAGACCAGTTTTCATTCCAATGCTTCACGTCTGGTTTTCTGTAACCCTTGGACCTTCTTATTGACGATGAAACACAGATTTTTCATCGGATTGAAGTACAAAAGGCACAATGCCGACTTAAGTACAAGAGGACTGACTCTTCTTACATTCTATGATTTGAACCTTTCCTGTGAGACCAGTTTTAGATTCCGATGCTTTACTTCAGGTTTACTGTATCCCTTGGACCTTCTTATTGACGATGAAACACAGAAATAGCATCGGAAATAAATACAAAAGGCACAATGCCGACTTAAGTACAAGAAGCCTGACTCTTCGTACTGTCTATGATTTGAACCTTTCTTGTTACACCAGTTTTAGACTCCGATGCTTCACTTCAGGTTTACTGCATCTCTTGGACCTTCTTATTGTCGACGAAACACAGAAATTGCATCGGAATTGAATACAAAAGGTACAATGCCGACTTAGGTTCAAGAAGACTGACTCTTCTTACTGTCTATATTTTGAGCCTTTCCTGTTTGACCAGTTTTAGATTCCGACGCTTCAATTCAGGTTTACTGTATCCCTGGGACCTTCTTAATGACGATGAAACACAGAAATTGCATCGGAATTAAATACAAAAGGCACAATGCCGACATAAGTACAAGAGAACTGACTCTTCCTACTGTATATGATTTGAACCTTTCCTCTGAGACCAGTTTTTGATTCCGATGCTTCACTTCACGTTTACTGTATCCCTTAGACTTTCTTATTGACGACAAAACACAGATATTACATTGGAATTAAATACAAAAGGCACAATGCCGACTTAAGTACAAGTATACTGACTCTTCTTACTGACTATGATTTGAACCTTTCCTGTGAGACCAGTTTTACATTCCGATGCATCACTTCAGGTTTACTGTATCCCTTGGACGTTCTTATTGACGATGAAACACAGAAATTGCAGCGGAATTAAATACAAAAGGCAGAATGCCGACTTAAGTACAAGAAGACAGACTCTTCTTACTGCCCATGTTCTGAACCTTTCCTGTGAGACCTGTTCTAGATTATGATGCTTCACTTCAGGTTTACTGTATCCCGTGGACGTTCTTAATGACGATGAAAAACAGAAACTGCATCGGAATTAAATACCAAAGGCACAATGCCGACTTAAGTACAAGAAGACTGACTCTTCTTACTGTCTATGTCTTGAACCTTTCCTGATAGACCAGTTTTAGATTCCGATGCTTCACTTCAGGTTTACTGTATCCCTTGGACCTTCTTATTGACGATGAAACACAGAAATAGCTTAGGAAATAAATACAGATGGCACAATGCCGACTTAAGTACAAGAAGACTGACTCTTCGTACTGTCTGTGTTTTGAACCTTTCCTGTTAGACCAGTTTTAGACCCCGATGTTTCACTTCAGGTTTACTGCATCTCTTGGACCTTCTTATTGACGATGAAACACAGATATTGCGTCGGAATTAAATACAAAAGGCACAATGCCGACATAAGAACATTATCACTGACTCTTCTTACAGTCTTTGAATTGAACCTTGCCTGTGAGACCAGTTATAGATTCCGATGCCTCACTCCAAGTTTACTGTTTCCCTTGGACCTTCTTATTGACGATGAAACACAGAAATTGAATCGGAATTAAATACAAAAGGCACATTGCAGATTTAAGTACAAGAAGTTTGACTCTTCTTACTGTCTATGTTTTGAACCTTTCCTGTGAGACCCGTTCTAGCTTCCTCTGCTTCACTTCAGATTTACTGTATTCCGTGGACCTTCTTATGGACGATGAAGCACAGATATTAAATCGGAGTTCAATACAAAAGGCACAATGCCGACTTAAGTACAATAGGACTGACTCTCCTTACATTCTATGATTTAAGCCTTTCCTGTGAGACCAGTTTTAGATTCCGATGCTTCACTTCAGGTTTACTGTATCCCTTGGACCTTTTTATTGGCGATGAAACACAGAAATTGCATCGGAATTAAATACAAAACGCACAATGCTGACTTATGTACAAGAAGACTGACTCTTCATACATTGTACTATTTGAGCCTTTCCTGTGAGACCGGTTTCAGATTCCGATTCTTCACTTCAAGTTTACTGTATCCCTTGCACATTCTTATTGACGATGAAACACAGAAATTGCATCGTAATTAAATCCACAAGGCACAGTGCCGACTTAAGTCCAAGAAGACTGACTCTTCTTACTGTCTATATTTTGATCATTTCCTGTGAGACCAGTTTTAGATTCCGATGCTTCACTTCAAGTTTGCTGTATCCCTCGGAACTTCTTATTGTCGATCAAACGCAGAAATTGCATCAGAATTAAATACAAAAGGCACAATGCCGACATAAGTACAAGAAGACTGACTCTTCTTACTGTCTATATTTTGATTATTTCCTGTGAGACCAGTTTCAGATTCCGATGCTTCACTTCAAGTTTACTGTATCCCTTTGACCTTCTTATTGACGATGAAACACAGAAATTGCATCGGAATTAAATACAAAAGGCACAATGCCGACTTAAGTACAAGAAGACTGACTCTTCATACTGTCTATATTTTGAACCTCTCCTGTGAGACCAGTTTTAGATTCGGATGCTTCACGTCAAGTATACTGTATCCTTTGGACCATCGTATTGACGATGAAACACAGAAATTGCATCGGAATTAAATCCAAAAGGCACAATGCCGACTTAAGTACATGAACACGGACTTTTCATACTACCTATGTTTTGAGCCTTTCCTGTGAGACCAGTTTTAGATTCCGATGCTTCACTTCAAGTTTACTGTATCCCTTTGGCCGTCTTATTGACGATCAAACACAGAAATTGCAAACGAATTGAATAAAAAGGCACAATGCCGAACTAAGTACAAGAAGACTGACTCTTCTTACATTCTATGATTTGAGCCTTCCCTGGGAGAGCAGTTTTAGATTCCGATGCTTCACTTCAGGTTGACTGTATCCCATGGACCTTCACTCTGACGATAAAACACCGAAATTGCATCGGTATGAAATACAAATCGCACAATGCCGACTGAAGTACAAGATGACTGATTTTTCTTAGTGTCTATGTTTCGAGCCTTTCCTGTGTCACCAGTTTTAGATTCCGATTCAGAACTGCAGGTTTACTGTATCCCTGGGACCTTACAATTGCCGATGATACACAGAATTTGCATCGGAATTTAAGACAAAAGGCACAATACCGACTTAGGTACCAGAAGACTGGGCCTTCTTACTGTCAATGATTTTGAGCCTTTCATGTGTCACCAGTTTTTGATTCCGATGCACAACTGCAGGTTTACTGTACCCCTTGGACCTTCACAGTGACGATGAAACACAGTAATTGCATCGGAATTAAATACAAGAGGCTCAATGCCGACTTATGTACAAGAAGACTGCGTCTTCTTACCGTCTACGTTTGTGCCTTTCCTGTGAGACCAGTTTTCGATTCCGTTGCTTCACTTCAGGATTAGTGTATCCCTTGGACCTTCACATTGACGATAAAACACCAAAATTGAATCGGAATGAATTACAAAAGGCGCAATGCCGACTTAAGTACAACATGACAAACTCTTCTGAGTGTCTATGTTTTGAGCGTTTCCTGTGTCCCCAGTTTTAGATTCTGATGCACAACCTCAAGATTACTGTATCCCTTGGACCTTCACATTCACGATGAAACATAGAAATTGCATCGGAATTAAATACAATAGACACAATGCCGACTTAAGCAGAAGAAGACAGACTTTTCTTAGAGTCTATGCTTCGAGCCTTTCCTGTGAGTCCAGTTTTATATTCCGATGCTTGACTTCAGGTTTACTGGATCCCTTGGACCTTCACTTTGACAATGAAACACCAAAATTGCATCGGAATTAAATACAAAAGGCACAATGCCGACATAAGTACAAGAAGACTTATTCTTCATACTGTCTATGATTTGAGCCTTTCCTGTGCAACCAGTTATTGATTCCGATGCAGAACTGCAGGTATACTGTACCCCTTGGTACTTCACATTGAAATTGAAACACTGTAGTTGCATCGGAATTTAATACAAAAGGCACAATGCCGACTTAAGTACATGAAGACTGACTTTTCTCAGTGTCTATGTTTCGAGCAGATCCTGTGCGACCAGTTTTAGGTTACGATGTAGAACTGCAGGTTTACTGTGTCTGTTGGACCTACACATTGACGTTGAAACACCGAAAATGCATCGGAATTAAATACAAAAGCACAATATCGACCTAATTACAAGAAGACTGACTTTTCTTAGTGTATATGTTTTGAGCCTTTCCTATGTCACCAATTTTAGATTCCGATGCATCTCTTCAGGTTTTCTGTATCCCTTGGACCTTCACATTGACGATGAAACACAGTAAATGCATCGGAATTAAATACAAAATGCAGAAAGTCCACATAAGTTGAGGATGACTGACTTTTCTTAGAGTCTATGTTTTGAGCCTTTCCTGTGAAACCAGTTTCAGAAACTGATGCTTCACTTCAGGTCTACTGTATTACTTGGACCTTCACTTCGACGATGAAATACAAAAATTGCATCGGAATTAAGTACAAAAGGCACAATGTCGATTAAGTACAAGAAGACTGAGTCTTCCTATCGTCTAAGTTTTGGCCTTTCCTGTGAAACCAGTTTTAGTTTCCGATGCTTCACTTCGGGTTTACTGTATCACTTGAATCTTCACTTTGCCGATGAAACACAAAAATTGCATCGGAATTAACTACAAATTGCACAATCCCGACTTAAGTACATTAAGACTGACTTTTCTTACATCTACATCTACATCTACATTTATACTCCGCAAGCGACCCAACGGAGTGTGGCGGAGGGCACTTTACGTGCCACTGTCTTTACCTCCCTTTCCTGTTCCAGTCGCGTATGGTTCGGGGGAAGAACGACTGTCTGAAAGCCTCCGTGCGCGCTCTAATCTCTCTAATCTTACATTCGTGATCTCCTCGGGAGGTATAAGTAGGGGGAAGCAATATATTCGATACCTCATCCAGAAACGCACCCTCTCGAAACCTGGACAGCAAGCTACACCGCGATGCAGAGCGCCTCTCTTGCAGAGTCTGCCACTTGAGTTTATTAAACATCTCCGTAACGCTATCGCGGTTACCAAATAACCCTGTGACGAAACGCGCCGCTCTTCTTTGGATCTTCTCTATCTCCTCCGTCAGACCGATCTGGTACGGATCCCACACTGTTGAGCAATACTCAAGTATAGGTCGAAGGAGTGTTTTGTAAGCCACCTCCTTTGTTGATGGACTACATTTTCTAAGCACTCTCCCAATGAATCTCAATTTGGTACCCGCCTTACCAACAATTAATTTTATATGATCATTCCACTTCAAATCGTTCCACACGCATACTCCCAGATATTTTACAGAAGTAACTGCTACCAGTGTTTGTTTCGCTATCATATAATCATACAATAAAGGATCCTTCTTTCTAAGTATTCGCAATACATTACATTTGTCTATGTTAAGGGTCAGTTTCCACTCCCTGCACCAAGTGTCTATCCGCTGCAGATCTTCCTGCATTTCGCTACAATTTTCTAATGCTGCAACTTCTCCGTATACTACAGCATCATCCGCGAAAAGCCGCATGGAACTTCCGACACTATCTACTAGGTCATTTATATATAATGTGAAAAGCAACGGTCCCATAACACTCCCCTGTGGCACGCCAGAGGTTACTTTAAAGTCAATAGACGTCTCTCCATTGATAACAACATGCTGTGTTCTGTTTGCTAAAAACTCTTCAATCCAGCCTCACAGCTGGTCTGATATTCCGTAGGCTCTTACTTTGTTCATCAGGCGACAGTGCGGAACCGTATCGAAAGCCTTCCGGAAGTCAAGAAAAATAGCATCTACCTGGGAGCCTGTATCTAATATTTTCTGGGTCTCATGAACAAATAAAGCGAGTTGGGTCTCACACGATTGCTGTTTCTGGAATCCATGTTGATTCCTACATGGTAGATTCTGGGTTTCCAGAAACGACATGATACTCGAGCAAAAAACATGTTCTAAAATTTTACAACAGATCGACGTCAGAGTTATGGGTCTATAGTTTTGCACATCTTTTGAGCCTTCCCTGTGAGACCAGTTTTAGATTCCGATGCCTCACTTCAGATTTACTGTATCCCTTGGACCTTCTTATTGACGATGAAACACAGAAATTGCATCAGAATTAAATACAAAAGGCACAATGCCGACTTAAGTACAGGAAGTCTGACTCATCTAACTTTCTATGATTTCAGCCTTTCCACTGAGACCAGTTTTAGATTCCTATGCTTCACTTCAGATTTACTGTATCCCTTGGACCTTCTTATTGACGATGAAGCACAGATATTGAATCGGAATTCAATACAAAGAGCACAATGCCGACTTAAGTATAATAGGACTGACTCTCCTTACATTCTATGATTTAAGCCTTTCCTGTGAGACCAGTTTTAGATTCCGATGCTTCACTTCAGGTTTACTGTAACCCTTGGACCTTCGTATTGACGATGAAACACAGAAATTGCATCAGAATTAAATACAAAAGGCACAATGCCGACTTAAGTCCAAGAAGACTGACTCTTCTTACTGTCTATATTTTGATCATTTCCTGTGAGACCAGTTTTAGATTCCGATGCTTCACTTCAAGTTTGCTGTATCCCTCGGAACTTCTTATTGTCGATCAAACACAGAAATTGCATCGGAATTAAATAAAAAAGGCACAATGCCGACTTAAGTACAAGAAGACTGACTCTTCTTACTGCCTATATTTTGATCATTTCCTGTGAGACCAGTTTCAGTTTCCGATGCTTCACTTCAAGTTTACTGTATCCCTTTGACCTGCTTATTGACGATGAAACACAGAAATTGCATCGGAATTAAATACAAAAGGCACAATGCCGACTTAAGTACAAGAAGACTGACTCTTCATACTGTCTATATTTTGAACCTCTCCTGTGAGACCAGTTTTAGATTCGGATGCTTCACGTCAAGTATACTGTATCCTTTGGACCATCGTATTGACGATGAAACACAGAAATTGCATCGGAATTAAATACAAAAGGCACAATGCCGACTTAAGTACATGAACACGGACTTTTCATACTACCTATGTTTTGAGCCTTTCCTGTGAGACCAGTTTTAGATTCCGATGCTTCACTTCAGGTTTACTGTATCCCTTGGACCTTCTTATTGACGATGAAACCCAGAAATTGCATCAGAATTAAATACAAAAGGCACAATGCCGACTTAAGTACAGGAAGACTGACTCATCTAACTTTCTATGATTTCAGCCTTTCCACTGAGACCAGTTTTAGATTCCGATGCTTCACTTCAGGTTTACTGTATCCCTTTGACCTTCTTATTGACGATGAAACACAGAAATTGCATCGGAATTAAATACAAAAGGCACAATGCCGACTTAAGTACAAGATGACTGACTCTTCATACTGTCTATATTTTGAACCTTTCCTGTGAGACCAGTTTTGGATTCCGATGCTTCACTTCAAGTTTACTGTATCCCTTGGGCCGTCTTATTGACGATGAAACACAGAAATTGCATCGTAATTAAATACACACGGCACAATGCCGACTTAAGTACAAGACGACTGACTCTTCTTACTGTCTATATTTTGAACCTTTCCTGTGAGACCAGTTTTGGATTCCAATTCTTCACTTCAGGTTTACTGTATCCCTCGGTACGTCTTATTGACGATCAAACACAGAAATTGCAAACGAATTGAATAAAAAGGCACAATGCCGAACTAAGTACAAGAAGACTGACTCTTCTTACATTCTATGCTTTGAGCCTTCCCTGGGAGAGCAGTTTTAGATTCCGATGCTTCACTTCAGGTTGACTGTATCCCATGGACCTTCACTCTGACGATAAAACACCGAAATTGCATCGGTATGAAATACAAAACGCACAATGCCGACTGAAGTACAAGATGACTGATTTTTCTTAGTGTCTATGTTTCGAGCCTTTCCTGTGTCACCAGTTTTAGATTCCGATGCAGAACTGCAAGTTTACTGTATCCCTGGGACCTTACAATTGCCGATGATACACAGAATTTGCATCGGAATTTAAGACAAAAGGCACAATACAGACTTAGGTACCAGAAGACTGGGCCTTCTTACTGTCAATGATTTTGAGCCTTTCATGTGTCACCAGTTTTTGATTCCGATGCACAACTGCAGGTTTACTGTACCCCTTGGACCTTCACAGTGACGATGAAACACAGTAATTGCATCGGAATTAAATACAAGAGGCTCTATGCCGACTTATGTACAAGAAGACTGCGTCTTCTTACCGTCTACGTTTGTGCCTTTCCTGTGAGACCAGTTTTCGATTCCGATGCTTCACTTCAGGATTAGTGTATCCCTTGGACCTTCACATTGACGATAAAACACCAAAATTGAATCGGAATGAATTACAAGAGGCGCAATGTCGACTTAAGTACAACATGACAAACCCTTCTGAGTGTCTATGTTTTGAGCGTTTCCTGTGTCCCCAGTTTTAGATTCTGATGCACAACTTCAAGATTACTGTATCCCTTGGACCTTCACATTCACGATGAAACATAGAAATTGCGTCGGAATTAAATACAATAGACACAATGCCGACTTTAGCAGAAGAAGACAGACTTTTCTTAGAGTCTATGCTTCGAGCCTTTCCTGTGAGTCCAGTTTTATATTCCGATGCTTGAATTCAGGTTTACTGGATCCCTTGGACCTTCACTTTGACAATGAAACACCAAAATTGCATCGGAATTAAATACAAAAGGCACAATGCCGACTTAAGTACAAGAAGACTTATTCTTCATACTGTCTATGATTTGAGCCTTTCCTGTGCAACCAGTTATAGATTCCGATGCAGAACTGCAGGTATGCTGTACCCCTTGGTACTTCACATTGAAATTGAAACACTGTAGTTGCATCGGAATTTAATACAAAAGGCACAATGCCGACTTAAGTACATGAAGACTGACTTTTCTCAGTGTCTATGTTTCGAGCAGATCCTGTGCGACCAGTTTTAGGTTACGATGTAGAACTGCAGGTTTACTGTGTCCGTTGGACCTACACATTGACGTTGAAACACCGAAAATGCATCGGAATTAAATACAAAAGCACAATATCGACCTAATTACAAGAAGACTGACTTTTCTTAGTGTATATGTTTTGAGCCTTTCCTATGTCACCAATTTTGATTCCGATGCTTCTCTTCAGGTTTTCTGTATCCCTTGGACCTTCACATTGACGATGAAACACAGTAAATGCATCGGAATTAAATACAAAATGCGGAAAGTCCACATAAGTTCAGGAAGACTGACTTTTCTTAGAGTCTATGTTTTGAGCCTTTCCTGTGAAACCAGTTTCAGAAACTGATGCTTCACTTCAGGTCTACTGTATCACTTGGACCTTCACTTCGACGATGAAATACAAAAATTGCATCGGAATTAAGTACAAAAGGCACAATGTCGATTAAGTACAAGAAGACTGAGTCTTCCTATCGTCTAAGTTTTGGCCTTTCCTGTGAAACCAGTTTTAGTTTCCGATGCTTCACTTCAGGTTTACTGTATCACTTGAATCTTCACTTTGCCGATGAAACACAAAAATTGCATCGGAATTAACTACAAATTGCACAATCCCGACTTAAGTACATTAAGACTGACTTTTCTTACATCTACATCTACATCTACATTTATACTCCGCAAGCGACCCAACGGAGTGTGGCGGAGGGCACTTTACGTGCCACTGTCATTACCTCCCTTTCCTGTTCCAGTCGCGTATGGTTCGGGGGAAGAACGACTGTCTGAAAGCCTCCGTGCGCGCTCTAATCTCTCTAATCTTACATTCGTGATCTCCTCGGGAGGTATAAGTAGGGGGAAGCAATATATTCGATACCTCATCCAGAAACGCACCCTCTCGAAACCTGGACAGCAAGCTACACCGCGATGCAGAGCGCCTCTCTTGCAGAGTCTGCCACTTGAGTTTATTAAACATCGCGGTTACCAAATAACCCTGTGACGAAACGCGCCGCTCTTCTTTGGATCTTCTCTATCTCCTCCGTCAGACCGATCTGGTACGGATCCCACACTGTTGAGCAATACTCAAGTATAGGTCGAAGGAGTGTTTTGTAAGCCACCTCCTTTGTTGATGGACTACATTTTCTAAGCACTCTCCCAATGAATCTCAATTTGGTACCGGCCTTACCAACAATTAATTTTATATGATCATTCCACTTCAAATCGTTCCGCACGCATACTCCCAGATATTTTACAGAAGTAACTGCTACCAGTGTTTGTTTCGCTATCATATAATCATACAATAAAGGATCCTTCTTTCTAAGTATTCGCAATACATTACATTTGTCTATGTTAAGGGTCAGTTGCCACTCCCTGCACCAAGTGTCTATCCGCTGCAGATCTTCCTGCATTTCGCTACAATTTTCTAATGCTGCAACTTCTCTGTATACTACAGCATCATCCGCGAAAAGCCGCATGGAACTTCCGACACTATCTACTAGGTCATTTATATATAATGTGAAAAGCAATGGTCCCATAACACTCCCCTGTGGCACGCCAGAGGTTACTTTAACGTCTATAGACGTCTCTCCACTGATAACAACATGCTGTGTTCTGTTTGCTAAAAACTCTTCAATCCAGCCTCACAGCTGGTCTGATATTCCGTAGGCTCTTACTTTGTTCATCAGGCGACAGTGCGGAACCGTATCGAAAGCCTTCCGGAAGTCAAGAAAAATAGCATCTACCTGGGAGCCTGTATCTAATATTTTCTGGGTCTCATGAACAAATAAAGCGAGTTGGGTCTCACACGATTGCTGTTTCCGGAATCCATGTTGATTCCTACATGGTAGATTCTGGGTTTCCAGAAACGACATGATACTCGAGCAAAAAACATGTTCTAAAATTCTACAACAGATCGACGTCAGAGATATGGGTCTATAGTTTTGCGCATCTTTTGAGCCTTCCCTGTGAGACCAGTTTTAGATTCCGATGCCTCACTTCAGATTTACTGTATCCCTTGGACCTTCACTTTGACGATGAAACACAAAAATTGCATCGGAATTAAATACATAAGTCACAATGCCAACATAAGTACAAGAAGACTCACTTTTCTTAGTGTCTATGTTTGAGCGTTTCCTATGCCCCCAGTTTTAGATTCCGATGCTTCTCATTAGGTTTACTGTATTCCTTGGACCTTCACATTGACGATGAAAAACAGTAATAGCATCGGAATTGAATACAAAAGGCACAGTGCCGACTTGGGTACAGGAAGACATAGACTTCTTACTGTCTATGTTTTGAGCCTTTCCTGTGAGACCGGTTTTAGATTCCGATGTTTCACTTCAGGTTTACTGTATCCCTTGGACCTTCACTTTGACGATGAAACACACAAAATTGCATCGGAAGTAAATTCAAACGTCACAATGCCGACTTAAGTACAAGAAGACTGACTTTTCTTAGTGTCTATGTTTTGAGCCCTTCCTGTGTCACCAGTTTCAGATTCCGATGCACAATTGCAGTTTTCTTGTATCCCTTGGACCATCACATTGACGATGAAACACAGAAATCGCACCGGAATTAAATACAAAAGGCACCATGCCCACTTAAGTACAAGAAGACTGAGTCTTCTAACTCTCTATGATTTGAGCATTCCCTGTGAGACCAGTATTAGATTCCGATGCTTCACATCAGGTTTACTGTATCCCTTGGACATTCACTTTGACGATGAAACACAAAAATTGCATCGGAATTCAATCCAACAACGCAATGCTGACTTAAGTACAAGAAGACTGAGTCTTCTCACTGTCTATGTTTTGAGGCTCTCCAGTGTCACCTGTTTTAGATTCTGATGATTCACTTCCGGTTTTCCGTATCCCTTGGACCTTCACTTTGACGATGAAACACATAAATTGCATCGTTATGAAATACAAATGGCACAATGCCGACTTAAGTACAAGAAGACTGACTTTTCTTAGTGTCTGTGTTTTAAGCCTTTCCTGTGTCACCATTATTAGATTCCGATCACAACTGCAGATTTACTGTATATCCTGGACCTTCACATTGATGATGAATCACAGAAATTGCACCGGAATTAAATACAAAAGGCTCAATGCCGACTTAAGTAAAAGAAGTCTGACTTTTCTTTGTGTCTATGTTTAAGCCTTTGCTGTGAGACGAGTTTTAGATTCTGACACTTCACTTCATGTTTACTGTATCCCTTGGACATTCACTATGACGATGTAACACAGAAATTGCATGGCAATTAAATTCAAAAGGCACAATGCCGAGTTAAGTACAAAAAGAGTGTGTCTTCTAACCGACTATGTTTTGAGCCATTCCTGTGAGACCAGTTTTAGATCCCGATGCTTCACATAAGGTTTACTGTATCCCTTGGACCTTCACTTTGACGATGAAACACAGAAATTGCATCGGAAATAAATACAAAAGACACAATGCCGACACAAGTACAAGGGCACTCAGTCTTCTTACTGTCTATGATTTGAGCCTTCCCAGTGAGACCTGTTTTTCCTTCTGAAGCTTCACTTCATGTTTACTGTATCCCTTGGACCTTCACATTGACGATGAAACTCTGAAATTGCATCGGAATTAAATACAAAAGGCACAATGTCAACTTAGGTACACGAACACTGACTTTACTTAGTGTCTATGATTTGAGACTTTCCTGTGTAACCAGTTTTAGATTCCGTTGCTTCACTTTCTGGTTTACTGTTTCCCTTGGACCTTAACTTTGACGATGTAACACCGAAATTGCAACGGAATTAAATACAAATGCACAATGCCGACTTAAGTACAAGAAGACTGACTCTTCTTATCGTCTATGTCTGAGCCTTTCCTGTGAGACCAGTTTTAGATTGCAATGCTTCACTTCGGGTTTACAGTGTCCCTTGGACCTTCACTTTGACAATGAGACACAAATATTGCATCGGAATTAAATACAAAAGGCACAATGCCGACTTAAGTACAAGAAGACTGACTTTTCTTAGTGCCTATGTTTTGAGCCTTTCCTGTGTCTCCAGTTTTAGATTACGATGATTCACTTCAGATTTGCTGTATACCTTATCTCTTGACTTTGTCGAAGAAACGCCATAATAGCATCGGAATTAAATAGATATGGCACAATGCCGGTTTAAGTACTAGAAGACTGACTTTTCTTAGTGTTGCTGTTTTGATCCTTTCCTGTGTCACCAGATTTAGATTCCGATGCACAACTGCATAATTACTGTATCACTTGCACCATCAGATTGACGATAAACCACAGAATTGGCAACGGAATTAAATACAACAGGCGCAAAGCCGACTTAAGTACAAGAAGACTGACTCTTCTTACTGTCTATGTTTTGAGCCTTTCCTGTAAGACCAGTTTTAGATTTCGATGCTTCGCTTCAGATTTACTGTATCCCATGAACCTTAACAATGACGGTGATACACAGAAATTGCATCGGAATTAAATACAAAAGGCACAATGCCGATTTCGGTACAAGAAGACTGAGTCTTCTTACCGTCTATGATTTGAGCCTTTCCTGTGAGACCGGTTTCAGATTCCGATGCTTCACTTCAGGTTTACTGTATCCCTTGGACCTTCACTTTGACAATGAAACACAAAAATTGCATCGGAATTAAATGCAAAAGTCACAATGCCGACTTATGTACCAGAAGACTGAGTCTTCTAACAGACTATGTTTCGAGCCTTTCCTGTGTCATCAGTTTCAGATTCCGATGCTTCACTTCCGGTTTACTGTATCCCTTGGACCTTCACTTTGACGATGAAACACAGAAATTGCATCGCAAATAAATTCAAAAGGGTCAATGCCGACTTTTGTACGAGAAGACTGACTTTTCGTAGTGTCTATGTTTTGAGCCCTTCCTGTGTCACCAGTCTTAGATTCCGATGCACAACTGCAAATATACTGTATCCCTTGGACCGTCATATAGACGATGAAATACAGAAATTGCATCGGAGTGAAATACAAAATGCTCATTGGCGACTTAAGTACAAGAAGACTGATTCTTCTTACTGGCTATGTTTTGAGCCTTCCCTGTGTGACCAGTGTTAGATTCCGATGCTTTACTTCAGGTTTACTGTATCCCTTGGACCTTCACTTTGACGGTGAAACACAAAAATTGCCTCGGAATTAAACACAAAGGGCACAATGCCGACTTAAGTACAAGAGACTGATTTTTCTTAGTGTCTATGTGTTGAGCCTTTCCTGTGTCACCAGTGTTACATTACGATCCACAGCTGCAGTTTTTCTGTATCCCTTGGACCGTAACATTGACGATGAAACACAGAAATTGCATCGGAATTAAATACACTAGGAGCAATGCCGACTTAAGTACAAGAAGACTGAGTCTTCTTACTGTCTATGTTATGTGCCTTTCCTGTGAAACCAGTTCTAGATTCAGATGCTTCACTTCAGGTTTACTGTATCCCTTGGACCTTCACTTTAACGATGAAACACAAAAATTGCATCGGATTTATATACATAAGTCTCAATGCCGACCTAAGTACAAGAAGACTAAATTTTGATAGTGTCTATGTTGTGAGCCTTTCCAGTGTCACCAGTTTTAAGTTCCGTTGCACAACTGCTGGTTTCCTGTATCCCTTGGACCTTCACAGTGACGATGAAACACAGTAATTGCATCGGAATTGAATACAAATGGCACAATGCCGTGTTAAGCACAAGAAGTCAGAATTTTCTTAGTGTCGGTGTTTTGAACCATTCCTGTGAGACCAGTTTTAGATTACGATGCATCACTTCTAGTTTACTGTTTCCCTTGGACCTTCATATTGACGATGAAACACATTAATAGGATCGGAATTAAATACAAAAGGCACAATAATGACTTCAGTACAAGAAGACTGAGACTTCTTACCGTCTATGTTTTGAGGCTTTCCTGTGAGACCAGTTCTAGATTCCGATGCTTCACTTCAGGTTTACTATATCCCTTGGACCTTCACTTTGACGATGAAACACAAATATTGCATCGGATTTCAATTCAAAAGGCACAATGCTGACTTAAGTACAGGAATATTGCTTCTTCTTACTGTCTATGTTTTGAGCGTTTCCTGTGTCCCCAGTTTTAGGTTCCGATGCAACACTTCCTGTTTGCTGTGTCACCAGATTTAGGTTCAGATGCATCACTTCCCGTTTACTGTATCCCTTGGACCTTCACTTTGCCGATGAAACACAGAAATTGCATCGGAATGAAATACAAAAGGCACAATGCCGGCTTAAGTACAAGAAGACTGGTCTTGTTACTGTCTATGTTTTGAGCCTTTCCTGTGACACCAGTAATAGATTCCAATGCTTCGCTTCTGGTTCACGGTATCCCTTGGACCTTCACTTTGCCTATGAAACACAAAAATTGCACCGGAATTAAATACAAAAAGCACAGTTCCGACTTAAGTACATGAAGACTGTGTCTTCTTACCGTCTATGTTTTCAGCCGTTTCTGTGAGACTAGTTTTAGACTCCGATGCTTCACTTCAGGGTTACTGTATCCCTTGGATCTTCGGTTTGACGGTGAAACACAAAAATTGCATCGGAATTAAATACAAAAGGCCCAATGCCGACCTAAGTACAAGAAGACTGAGTCTTCTTACTTTCTATGTTTTGAGCCTTCCCTGTGTGACCAGTATTAGCTTCCGATGCTTTGCTTCAGGTTTACTGTATCCCTTGGACTTCACTTTGACGATGAAACACAAAAATTGCATCGGAATTAAATACAAAAGGCACAATGCCGACTTAAGTACAAGAAGACTGAGTCTTCGTACCATCTACGTTTTGAGCCTTTCCTGTGGGACCACTTTTAGATTACGATGCTTCACTTCAGGTTTACTGTATCCCTTGGACCTTCACTTTGACGATGAAACACAAAAACTGCATCGGAATAAAATACGAAAGGCACAATGCCGACTTCAGTACGAGAAGACTGACCCTTCTTAGTGTCTATGTTTTGAGCCTTACCTGTGAGACTAGTTTCTGATTACGGTGCTTCACTTCGGGTTTACTATATCCCTTGGACCTTCACGTTGACGAGAAACACGAAAATTGCATCGGAATTAAATACAAAAGGCACAATTCCGACTTAAGTACAAGAAGACTGACTTTTCTTAGTGTATATGTTTTCAGCCTTCCCTGTTGGATCAGTTTGCGGTTGCGATGCTTCACTTCAGGTATACTGTATCCCTTGGACCTTCACTTTGACGTTGAAACACAGTAATTTTTTGGGAATTAAACACAAAAGGCACAATGCCGAGTTAAGTACAAGACGACTGAGTCTTCGTACCTTCTATGTTTTGAGCCTTTCCTGTGAGACCAGTTTTAGATTCCGATGCTTCAATTCAGGTTTACTGGATCCCTTGGACCTACACAATGACGAGAAACACATAATTTACATCGGAATTAGATACGAAAGGCACAATGCCGACATGAGTACAAGAGGACGGACTTTTCTTAGTGTCTGTGTTCTGAGCCATTCCTGTGTCACCATTTTTAGACGCCGATGCACAACTGGAGATTTACTGTATATCTTGGTCCATCACATTGACGATGAAACACAGAAATTGAATCGGAAATAAATACAAAGAAGACAATGCCTACTTAAGTACAAGTAGACTGACTTTTCTTAGTGTTTATGCTTTTAGCCTTTCCTGTGGGACCCGTTTTAGATTCCGATGCTTCACTTCATGTTTACTGTATCCCTTGCACCTTCACTATGACGATGTAACACAGAAATTGCATCGCAAATAAATTCAAATGGCTCAATGACGACTTACGTACGAGAAGACTGACTTTTCTCAGTGTCTATGCTTTGAGCCCTTCCTGTGTCACAAGTCTTAGATTCCGATGCACAATTGCAGTTTTTCTGTATCCCTTGAATCTACACTTTAACGATGAAACACTAAAATTGCATCGGTATTAAATACAAAGGGCACAATGCCGACTTAAGTTCAAGAAGACTGACTTTTCTTAGTGTCTATAATTTGTGGCTTTCCTGCGTCACAAGTTTTACATTCCGATGCTTCAATTCAGGTTTACTTTATCCCTTGGACCTTCACATTGACGATGAAACACAGAAATTGCATCGGCATTAAATACAAAAGGCTAAATGCCGACTTAAGTACAAGAGACTGATTTTTCTAAGTGTCTATGTGTTGAGCCTTTCCTGTGTCACCAGTTTTACATTCCGATCCACAACTGCAGTTTTTCTGTATCCCTTGTACCGTAACATTGACGATGAAACACAGAAATTGCATCGGAATTAAATACACAAGGAGCAATGCCGACTTCAGTACGAAATAACTGAGTTTTCTTACCGCCTATGCTTTGAAACTTTCCTGTGAGACCAGTTTTAGATTCCGATGCTTCTCTTCAGGTTTAGTGTATCCCTTGTACCTTCACTTTGACGATGAAACAAGATCATTGCATCGGAATTAAATACAAAAGGCACAATGCCGACTTAGGTACAAGAAGACTGAGTCATCTTACTGTCTATTTTATGTGCCTTTCCTGTGAGACCAGTTTTAGATTCCGATGCTTCTCTTCAGGTTTAGTGTATCCCTTGTACCTTCACTTTGACGATGAAACACCATCATTGCATCGGAATTAAATACAAAAGGCACAATGCCGACTTAAGTACAAGGAGACTGAGTCTTCTTACTGTCTATGTTTTGTGCCTTCCGTGTGAGACCAGTTTAAAATTAAGATGCTACGTGTCAGGTTTACTGTATCCGTTGTACCTTCACATTAACGATGAAACACGGAAATTGCATCGGAATTAGATACAAATTGCACAATGCCGGCTTAGGTACAAGAGGACTGAGTCTTCATACTGTCTATGTTATGTGCCTTTTCTGTGAGACCAGTTTTAGATTAAGATGCTTCACTTCAGGTTTACTGTTTCCCTTGGACCTTCACATTGACGATGAAACACAGAAATAGCATCGGAATTAAATACAAAAGGCACACTGCTGACTTAAGTACAGGAAGATTGCGTCTTCTTACTGTCTATGTTTTGAGCGTTTCCTATGACCCCAGTTTTAGGTTCCGATGCATCACTTCCTGTTTACTGTATCCCTTGGACCTTCACTTTGACGATGAAACACAAAAATTGCATCGGAATTAAATACAAATGGCTCAATGCCGTCTTAAGTACAAGTAGACTGACTTTTCTTAATGTCTGTGTTTTGAGCCTTTCCTGTGTCACCAGTTTTAGATTCCGATGCACATGTGCAGATTTACTATATCCCTTGGAGCTTCACATCGACGACGAAACACAGAAATTGCATCGGAATTAAATACAAAAGTCACGATGCCGACTTAAGTACAAGAAGACTGACTTTTCTTACTGCCTATGTTGTCAGTCTTTCGTGTGAGTCCACTTTTAGATTCCGATGCATCACTTCATGTTTACTGTATTCCTTCGACCTTCAATTTGACGATGAAACACAGAAATTGCATCGGAATTAAATACAAATGGCACAATGCCGACTTAAGTAGAAGAAGACTGAGTCTTCTTACCATCTAAGATTTGAGCCTTTCCTGTGAGAAGAGTTTTAGATTCCGATGATTCACTTCAGGATTACCGTATCCCTTGGATCTTCATTTTGGCGATGAAATACAAAAATTGCATAGGAACTATATACTAAATGCACAATGCCGGCTTAAGTACACGAAGACAGACTTTCTTAGTGTCTATTTTTTGAACCTTTCCTGTGAGACCAGTTTAGATTCCGATGATTCACGTTTACCTTATCCCTTGGATATTCACTCTGACTATGAAACACAAAGATTTCATCGGAATGCAATACAAAAGGTACAATGCCGAATTAAGTACAAGAAGACTGTCTTTTCTTAGTGCCTATTATTTGAACCTTTCTGTGAGACCAGTTCTAGATTCCGATGCACTAATGCAGGTTTACTCTATCCCCTCGACCTTCACTTTGACGATGAAACACAGAAATTGCATCGGAATTAAATACAAAAGGCACAATGCCGACTTAAGTACAAGAAGACTGAGTCCTCTTATTGTCGATGATTTGTGCCTTCCCTGTGAAACAAGTTTTAGATTCCGAGGCTTCGCTTCAGATTTACATTATCCATTGGCCCTTCACATTGATGATGAAACAGAGAAATTTGCATCGGAATTAAATACAAAAGGCACAATGCCGACATAGGCACGAGAAAACTGAGTCTTCTTACCATCCACTTTTTGAGCTTTTGCTGTTATACCAGTCTTAGATTCCGATGCTTAATTTCAGGTTTACAGTATCCCTTGGATATTCACAGTGGCGATGAAACAATAAAATTGCATCGGGATTACATACAAAATCAATAATGCCACTTAAGTGCAACAGGACCGTCTTTTCTTAATGGCTATGTTTTGAGCCATTCCTGTGAGACAAGTTTTAGGTTCCGATGATTCACTTTAGGTTTACTGTATCACTTTGGACCTTCGCAGTGACGATGAAACACAGTACCTGCATTAGAATTAAATACGAAAGGCACAATGCCGACTTAAGTACATGAAGGCTGAGTCTTCTTACCGTCTATGTTTTCAGCCGTTTCTGTGAGACTAGTTTTAGACTCCGATGCTTCACTTCAGGGTTACTGTATCCCTTGGATCTTCGGTTTGACAATGAAACACAAAAATTGCATCGGAATTAAATACAAAAGGCTCAATGCCGACGTAAGTACAAGAGGACAGACTTTTCTTAGTGTCTATGATTTGAACCTTTCCTGTGAGACCAATTTTAGCTTCCAATGCTTCACTTCAGGTTTTCAGTATCCCTTGGACCTTCACATTGGCGATGAAATACAGATATTGCATCGGCATTAAATACAAAAGGCACAATGCCGACTTAAGTACAAGAAGACTGAGTCTTCGTACCATCTACGTTTTGAGCCTTTCCTGTGAGACCAGTTTTAGATTCCGATGCTTCACTTCAGGATTACTGTATCCCTTGGACATTCACTTTGACGAAGAAACACAAGACTTGCATCGGTATATATGCAAAAGGCACTATGCCGAATTAAGTACATGAAGACTGACTCGTCTTACTGTCTATGTATTCAGCCTCCCCTGTGAGACCAGTTTCAGATTCCGATGCTTCATGTCAGGTTTACTGTATCCTTTGGACCTTCACGTTGACGATGACCCACAGAAATTTCTTCGGAATTAAACACAAAAGGCAAAATGCCGAGTTAAGTACAAGAAGACTGAGTCTTCTTACCGTCTATGTTTGAGCCTTTCCTGTGAGTCCAGTTTTAGATCATGATGTATCACTTCAGGTATACTGCATCCCTTGGACCTTCACTTTGACGATGAAACACAAAAATTCCATGGGAATTCAATACAAAAGGCACAATTCCGACTTCAGTACAAGAAGACAGAGTCTTCTTACCGTCTAAGAATTGAGCCTTTCCACTGAGACCAGTTTTACATTTCAATGCTTCACTTCAGGTTTACTGTATTCCATGGACCTTCACTTTGACAATGACCGACAGAAATTGCATCCGAATTAAATACAAATTCACAACGCCGACTTAAGTACAAGTAGACTGACTTTTCTTAGTGTCTATGATTTGAGTCTTTCCTGTAACACCAGTTTTAGATTCCGATGCTTCAGTACAGGTTTATTGTATCCCTTGGACCTTCACATTGACGATGAAAGACAGATATTGTATCGGAAGTAAACACAAATGGAACAATGCCGACTTAAGTACAAGAAGACTGACTTTTCTTAGTGTCTATGTTTTGAGCATATACTGTGTCACCTGTTTTAAATTCCTATGCACAACTGCAGTTTTTATGTATCCCTTGGACCTTCACATTGACGATGAAACACCGAAATTGCAACGGAATTAAATACAAAAGGCACAATGCAGACTCAATTACAAGAAGACTGAGTATTCTTACTGTCTATGTTTTGAGACATTCCTGTGTCACCAGGTTTAGTTTCCGATGCACAACTGCAGGATTAGTGTATCCCTTGGACCTTCACTTTGACGATGAAACACAAAATATGCATCGGAATTCAATACAAAAGACACAATGCCGAACTAAGTACACGAAGTTTGATTCTTCTTTTTGTCTATGATATAGCCTTTCCAGTGAGACCAGTTTTAGATTCCGATGCTTCACATCAGGCTTACTGCATCCCTTGGACCTTCACTTTTTCGATGAAACTCAAAAATTGCATCGGAATTTAATACAAAAGCTACAATGCCAACTTGAGTCCAAGAAGACTGACTCTTTTTAGTGTCTATGTTTTGAGCCTCTCCTGTGTGACCAGCTTTAGATTTCGATGCTTCACTTCAGGTTTACTGTATTCCTTGGACCTTTACTTTGACGATGAAACACAAAAATTGGTTCATAATTGAATACAAACGGCACAATGCCGACTTAAATACAAGATGACTGAGTCTTCTTACCGTCTATGTTTTGAGCCTTTCCAGTGAGACCAGTTTTAGATTTCGATGCTTCACTTCAGGTTTACTGTTTACCTTGGACCTTCACATTGACGATGAAACACAGAAATTGCATCGTAAATAAATACAAAGGGTACGATGCCGACTTCAGTACAAGAAGACTGAGTCTTCTTAGTGTCTATGTTTTGAAACTTTCCTGTGAGACCAGATTTAGATTCCGACGCTTCACTTCGGGTTTACTGTATCACTTGGACCTTCACGTTGACGATGAAAAACAAAAATTCCATCGGAATTCAATACAAAAAGCACTATACAGTCGTAAGTAGAAGAAGACTGAGTCCTCTTATCGTCCATGCTTTGAACCTTTCCTGTGAGGCCAGTTTTAGTTTCCGATGCTTCACTTCTGGTTTACTGTATCCCTTGGAGCTTCACATTGACGATGAAACACAGAAATTGCTTCGGAATCAAATAAAAAATGCACTATACCGTCTTAAGTAGAAGTAGACTGAGTCCTCTTACCGTCCATGCTTTGAGCCTTTCCTGTAAGACCAGTTTTATATCACGAAGTTTCACTTCAGGCTTACTGTATCCCTTGGACCTTCACATTGACGATGGAACACAAAAATTGGATATGAATTATATACAAAAGGCACAATGCCGACTTAAGTACAACATGACAGAGTCTTCTTACTGTCTAAGATTTGTACCTTTCCTGTGTCACCAGGGTTGGTTTCCGATGCACTATTGAAGGTTTACTGTATCACTAGGACCCTCGCATTTTCGAAGAAACACAGAAATTGCATTCGAATTAAATACAAAATGCTCAAAGCCGTCTTAAGTGGAAAGAGACTAAGTCTCCTTACATTCTATGATTTGATCCTTTCCTGTGAGACCTGTTTTAGATTTCAATGCTTCACTTCAGGTTTACGTAATCCCTTGGACCTTCACTTTGACGATGAAACACAAATATAGCATCGGAATTAAATACAAACGGCACACTGCCGACTTAAGTACAAGAAGACTGAGTCTTCTTAGTGTCCATATTTGGAGCCTTTCCTGTGAGACCAGTTTTAGATTCCGACGCTTCACTTCAGGTTTACTGATTCGATTAGACATTCACGTTGACGATGAAACTCAGAAATTGCTTCGGCATTAAATACAAAAGGCACAATGCCGACTTAAGTACAAGAAGACTGAGTTTTCTTACGTTCTATGTTTTGAGCCTTTCCTGTGGGACCAGTTTTTGATTCTGATGCTTCCCATTAGGTTTACAGTATCCCTTGGACCTTCACGTTGACGATGAAACACAGAAAATGTATCGTAATTAAATACAAATGTCACAATGCCGACTTAAGTACAAGAACACTGACATTTCTTAGTGTCTATGTTTTGAGCCTTTCCTGTGTCACCAGTTATAGATTCCGATGCACAACTGCAGGTTTACTGTATACCTTGAACCTCCACATTGACGATGAAACGCAGAAAATGCATATGAATTAAATACAAAAACCATAATGCCAACTCAAGTTCAAGATGACTGAGACTTCCTACCGACTATGTTTTGAGCCTTTCCTGTGTCACCTGGTTTAGTTTCTGACGCACAACTGCAGGTTTACTGTATCACTTAGACCTTCACATTGTCGATGAAACACAGAAATTGCTTCGGAATCAAATACAAAATGCACTATATCGTCGTAAGTAGAAGAAGACTGAGTCTTCTTATCGTCCATGCATTGAGCCTTTCCTGTGAGGCTAGTTTTAGATCCCGATGCTTCACTTCTGGTTTACTGTATCCCTTGGAGCTTCACATTGACGATGAAACACAGAAATTGCTTCGGAATCTAATACAAAATGCACTATACCATCTTAAGTAGAACTAGACTGAGTCCTCTTACCATCCATGCTTTGAGCCTTTCCTGTAAGACCAGTTTTAGATAACGAAGTTTCACTCCAGGCTTATTGTATCCCTTGGACCTTCACTTTGACGATGGAACACAAAAATTGCGTCGGAATTAAATCCAAAAGGCACAATGCCGACCTAAGTACAAGAAGACTGACTTATCTCAGTGTCTATGTTTTGAGCCTTTTCTGTGTCCACAGTTTTAGATTCTGATGCACAACTGCAGGTATACGGTATCCCTTGGACCTTCACATTGACGATGAAACACAAAAATTGTATATGAATTGAATACTAAAGGCACAATGCCGACTTAAGTACAACATGACAGGGTCTTCTTACTGTCTAAGATTTGTACCTTTCCGGTGTCACCAGAGTTGGTTTCCGATGCGCTATTGAAGGTTTACTGTATCACTAGGACCTTCACATTGACGATGAAACACAGAAATTGCATCCGAATTAAATACAAAATGCACAAAGCCGTCTTAAGTGGAAAGAGACTAAGTCTCCTTACATTCTATGATTTGATCCTTTCCTGTGAGACCTGTTTTAGATTTCAATGCTTCACTTCAGGTTTACTTACTCCCTTGGACCCTCACTTTGACAATGAAACACAAAAATTGCATCGGAATTAGATACAAAAGCCACAATGAGGACTTAAGTACAAGTAGTCTGACTCTTCTTAGTTTCTATGTTTTCAGCCTCTAATGTTAGACTAGTTTCAGATTACGATGCATCACTTCAGGCCTACTGTATCCCTTGGACCTTCCCTTTGACGATGAAACACAGAAACTGCATCGTAATTAAATACAAAAGTCACAATGCCGACTTAAGTACAAGAACACTGACATTTCTTAGTGTCAATGTTTTGAGCCTTTCCTGTGTCACCAGTTATACATTGCGATGCACAACTGCAGGTTTACTGTATACCTTGGACCTTCACATTGACGATGAAACACAGAAATTGCATATGAATTAAATACAAAAGCACAATGAGGACTTAAGTACAAGAAGACTGAGTCTTCTCACCATCAATGTTTTGAGCGTTTCCTGTGAGACCAGTTTTAGATTGCGAAGCTTCACGTCATGTTTACTGTATACCTTGGACCTTCACATTGACGATGAAACACAGAAATTGCATATGAATTAAATACAAAAGAACAATACCGACTTAAGTACAAGAAGACTGACTTGTCTTAGTGTCTATGTTTTGAGCATTTTCTGTATCCCCAGTTCTAGATTATGATGCACAACTGCAGTTATACTGTATCCCTTGGACCTTCACATTGACGATGAAACACAAAAATTGCATATGAATTAGATACAAATGGCACAATGCCGACTTAAGTACAAGATGACAGAGTCTTCTTACTGTCTATGATTTGTGCCTCTCCTGTGTCACCAGGTTTGGTTTCCGATGCACAACTGAAAGATTACTGTATCACTAGGACCTTCACATTGACGATGAAACACAGTAATTGCATTGGAATTAAATACAAAATGCACAATGCCGTCTTATGTTGAAAGAGACCGAGTCTTCTTACCTTCTATGATTTGATCCTTTCCTGTGAGACCTGTTTTGGATTTCAATGCTTCACTTCAGGTTTACTTAATCCCTTGCACCTTCACTTTGACGATGAAACACAAAAATAGCATCGGAATTTAATACAAAAGGCACAATGCCGACTTAAGTACAAGAAGACTGAGTCTTCTTACGGGCTATGTTTTGAGCCTTCCTGTGAGACGAGTTTTAGATTCCTATGCACAACTGCAGGTTTACTGTATCCCATTGACGATGAAAAACATAAATTGCATCGGAAATTGAAACAAAAGGCACAATGCCGACTCCAGTCCAAGAAGACTGAGACTTCTTAGTGTCTATGAATTGAGCATTTCCTGTGAGACCAGTTTTCGATTCCGATGCTTCACTTCAGGTTTACTGTATACCGTGGACCTTCACTTTGTCGTTCAAACACTAAAATTGCATCAGAATTAAATAAAAAAAGGCACAGTGAAGACTTAAGTACAAGAAGACGGCCTTTTCTTAGAGTCTATGTTTTGGGCCCTTCCTGTGTCCCCAGAATAAGATTACGATGCACAACTGCAGGTTTACTGTATCCATTGGACCTTCACATTGACGATGATACACAGATATTGCATATGAATTAAATACAAAAGGCACAATGCCGACTTAAGTACAAGAAGACCGAGTCTACTATCTGTCTATGTTTTGAGCCGTTCCTGGGTCACCAGGTTTGGTTTCTGATGCGCTACTGCAGGTTTACTGTATCACTTAAACCTTCACATTCACGATGAAACACAGATATTGCATGTGAATTAAATACAAAAGGCACAATGCCGACTTCAGTACAAATGGACAGAGTTTTCATACCATCTATGTTTTGGGCCTTTCCTGTGAGACCAGTTTTAGATTCCGATGCTTCACTTCAGGTTCACTGTATCACTTGGACCTACATACTTACGATGAATCCCAAAAATTGCATCCGAATTCAACACAAAAGACACAATGCCGACTTAAGTACAAGAAGACTGAGTCTTCTTACCGTCTATTATTTCAGCATTTCCAGTGAGTCCAGTTTTAGATTCCGATGCTTCGCTTCAGGTTTACTGCATCCCTTGGACCTTCACTTTGACGATGAAGCACAGATATTGCATCGGAATTAAATACAAAAGGCACAATGCCGACTGAAGTACAAGAAGCCAGAGTCCTCTTACCGTCTATGTTGTTAACCTTTCCTGTGAGTCCAGTTTTAGATTCCGATGCCTCGCTTCAGATTTACTGTGACCCTTGGACCTTCACTTTGACGATGAAACACAAAAATTGCAACGGAATTAAATACAAAAGGCACAAGGACGACTCAAGTAGTAGATGACAGAGACTTCTTAGTGTCTATGTTTAGAGCGTTTCCTGAGAGACCAGTTTTAGATTTCGATGCTTTACTTGAGGTTTACTGTATCACTTGGACCTTCACATTGACGATGAAACACAGAAATTGCATATGAATTAAATACAGGTTTACTGTATACCCTGGACATTCACTTTGACGATGAATCACAAAAATTGCATCGGAATTCAATACAAAAGGCACAATGCCCAATTAAGTACAGGAAGACTGGGTCTTCTTACTGTCTATGTTTTGAGCCGTTCCAGTGAGACCAGTTTTAGATTCCGATGCTTCAATTCAGGTTTACTGTATCTTTTGGACCTTCACTTTGGCGATGAAACACAGAAATTGCATCGGAATTAAACACAAAAGGTACAATGTCGACTTAAGTACAAGAAGAGAGAGTCCTCTTTTCGTCTATGATTTGAGCCTTTCCAGTGAGACCAGTTTAAGATTCCAGTGCTTCACTTCAGGTTTATTGTATTTCTTGGACCTTCACTTTGACGATGAAACACAGAAATTGCGTCGGAAATGAATACAAAAGGCACAATGCCGACTTAAGTAATGAAGACTGACTTTCCTTAGTGTCTATGTTTTGAGCCTTTCCTGTGTCAAGAGTTTTAGATTCCGATGCACAACTGCAGGTTTACTTTGTAGCTTGGACTTCACAATGACGAAGAAACACAGAAATTGCTTCGGAATGAAATACAAAAGGCACAAAGCCGACACAAGTACAAGACTGATGAGTCTTCTTAGTGCCTATGTTTAGAGCATTTCCTGTGAGACCAGTTTTAGATTCCGATGCTTCACTTGAGGTTTACTGTATCATTTGGACCTTCTCTTTAACGATCAAACACAAAAATTGCATCGTAATTAAATATAAAAGGCACAATGCCGTCTTAAATACAAGAAGACTGACTTTTCTTAGTGTCTATGTTTTGAGGCTTTCCTGTGTCCCCAGTTTTTGATTACGATGCACAACTACAGGTTTACTGTATCCCTTGGACCGTCACATTGACGATGAAACACAGAAATCGCATATGAATTAAATACAAGAGGCACAAAGCTGACTTAAGGGCAAGAGGACTGAGACTTCTGATCGTCTATTATCTGAGCCATTCCTGTATCACCAGGTATAGTTTCCGATTTGCAAAAGCAGGTTTACTGTATCACTTGGACCTTCACATTGACGATGTAACACAGAAATTGCTTCGGAATTAATTACAAAACGCACAATGCCGTCTTAAGTAGATGAAAACTGAATCTTCTTACCATCTATGCTTTGAGCCTTTTCTGTGAGACCAGTTATAGTTTCCGATGCTTCACTTCAGGTTTACTGTATCCCTTGGATCTTCACTTTGACGATGAAACACAAAAATTGCAACGGAATTAAATACAAAAGGCACAAGGAAGACTCAAGTAGTAGATGACAGAGACTTTTAGTGTCTATGTTTAGAGCATTTCCTGAGAGACCAGTTTTAGATTTCGAAGCCTCACTTGAGGTTTACTGTATCCCTTGGACCGTCACATTGACGATGAAACACAGAAATCGCATATGAATTAAATACAAGAGGCACAAAGCCGACTTAAGTGAAAGAGGACTGAGTCCTCTGACCGTCTTTGATCTGAGCTATTCCTGTATCACCAGGTATAGTTTCCGATGTGCAAAAGCAGGTTTACTGTATTACTTGGACCTTCATATTGACGATGAAACACAGAAATTGCTTCGGAAGTAATTACAAAACGCACAATGCCGTCTTAAGTAGAAGAAAACTGAGTCTCCTTACCATCTATGCTTTGAGCCTTTTCTGTGAGACCAGTTTTAGTTTCCGATGCTTCACTTCAGGTTCACTGTATCCCTTGGACCTTCACTTTGACATTGAAGCACAGAAATTGCATCGGAATTAAATACAATAGGCACAATGCCGACTTAAGTACAAGAGGACTGACTCTTCTTACCGTCTATGTTTTGAGCCTTTCCTGTGAAATCAGTTTTAGATTCCGATGCTTCACTTCAGAATTACTCTATCACTTGGACCTACCTACATACTGACGACGAATCACAAAAATTGCATCAGAATTCAATACAAAAGACACAATGCCGGCTTAATTACAAGAAGACTGAGTCTTCTTACCGTCCATGATATCAGCCTTGGCAGAGAGACCAGTTTTAGATTCCGATGCTTCACTTCAGGTTTACTGCATCCCTTGGACCTTCACTTTGACGATTAAACACAGAAATTGCATCGGAATTAAATACAAAACGCACAATGCCGACTTAAGTTCAAGATGCATGAGTCTTCTTATGGTCTATGTTGTGAACCTTTCCTGTGAGTCCAGTTTTACATTCCGATGCTTCACTTCAGGTTTACTGTATCCCCTGGCCCTTCACTTTGACGATGAATCAAAAATATTGCATCGGAAATCAATACAAAAGGCACAATGCCCTCTTCAGTACAGGTAGACTGAGTCTTCTTACTGTCTATGTTTTGAGCCTTCTCAGTGAGACCAGTTTTAGATTCCGATGCTTCAGTTCAGGTTTACTGTATCCCTTGGACCTTCACTTTCACGATGAAACACAGAAATTGCATCGGAATTAGATACAAAAGGCACAATGCCGACTTAAGTTCAAGAAGACTGACCTTCCTTAGTGTCTATGTTTTGAACCTTTCCTGTGAGGCCAGATTTAGATTCCGATGCTTCACTTTAGGTTTACTGTATCCCTTGGACCTTCACTTTGACGATGAAACACAGAAATTGCAGCGGAATTAGATACAAAAGGCACAATGTCGACTTAAGTACAAGACGACTGAGTGTTCTTCACGTCTATGTTTTGGGCCTTTCCAGTGAGACCAGATTTAGATTCCGTTGCTTCACTTCAGGTTAACTGTATCACTTCGAGCTTTACTTTGACGATGAAACACAAAACTTGCATCGGAATTCAATACAAACGGGACAATGTCGTCTTAAGTACAAGAAGACTGAGTCTTCTTATTGTTTTAGATTCCGAAGCTTCACTTGAAGTTTTCTGTTTCCCTTGGACCTTCACTTTGACGATGAAAGACAAAAATTGCATGAAATTAAATATAAAAGGCACAATGCCGACTTAAGTACAAGAAGTCTGACTTTCCTTAGTGTCTATGTTTGAGCCTTTCCTGTGTCCCCAGTTTTAGATTACGATGCACAGCTGCAGGTGTACTGTATCCCTTGGTCTTTCACATTGACGATGAAGCACATAAATTGCATATGAATTAAACACAAAAGGCACAATGTTGAGTTAAGTACAAGATGCCTGAGACTTCTTACGGTCTATGTTGTGAACCGATCGTGTGAATACAGTTTTAGATTCCGATGCTTCACTTCAGGTTTACTGTATCACTTGGACCTTCACATTGACGATGAAACACAGATATTGCTTCGGAATTAATTACAAAACGCACAATGCCGTCTTAAGTAGATGAAAACTGATTCTTCTTACCATCTATGCTTGGACCCTTTCCTGTGAGACCAGTTTAAGTATCCGATGCTTCACATCAGGTTGACTGTATCCCTTGGACCTTAACTTTGTCAATGAAACACAGAAATTGCATCGGAATTAAATACAAAAGGCACAATGCCGGCTTAAGTACAAGAGGACTGAGTCTTCTTACCGTCTATGATTTCAGCCTTTCCAGAGAGACCAGTTTTAGATTCCGATGCTTCACTTCAGGTTTACTGCATCCCTTGGACCTTCACTTTGACGATTAAATACAGAAATTGCGTCGGAATTAAATACGAAAGGCACATTGCCGACTTAAGTACAAGAAGCCTGAATCTTCTTACTGTCTATGTTGTGAACCTTTCCTGTGAGTCCAGCTTTACATTCCGATGCTCACTTCAGGTTTACTGTATCCCCTGGACCTTCACTTTGACGATGAATCACAAAAATTACGTCGGAATTCAATACAAAAGGCACAATGCCCAATTAAGTATAGGAAGACTGAGTCTTCTTACTGTCTATGTTTCGAGCCGTTCCAGTGAGACCAGTTTTAGATTCCGATGCTTCTATTCAGGTTTACTGTATCCCTTGGACTTTCACTTTGACGATGAAACACAGAAATTGCATCGGGTTTAAACACAAAAGGTACAATGTCGACTTAAGTACAAGAAGAGTGAGACCTCTTATCGTCTATGATTTGAGCCATTCCAGTGACACCAGTTTTAGATTCCAGTGCTTCACTTCAGGTTTATTGTAATTCTTTGACCATCACTTTGACGATGAAACACAGAAATTGCGTCGGAAATGAATACAAAAGGCACAATGCCGACTTAAGTACAAGAAGACTGACTTTCCTTAGTGTCTATGTTTTGAGCCTTTTCTGTGTCAAGAGTTTTAGATTCCGATGCACAACTGCAGTTTTACTGTATAGCTTGAACTTCACAATCACGAAGAAACACAGAAATTGCATCGGAATTAAATTTAAAAGGCAGAAAGCCGACACAAGTACAAGACTATTGAGTCTTCTTACTGCCTATGTTTAGAGCATTTCCTGTGAGACCAGTTTTAGATTCCGATGCTTCACTTGAGATTTACTGTATCATTTGGACCTTCACTTTGACGATCAAATACAAAAATTGCATCGTAATTAAATATAAAAGGCACAATGCCGTCCTAAGTGCAAGAAGTCTGACTTTTCTTAGTGTCGATGCTTTGAGGCTTTCCTGTGTCAAGAGTTTTAGATTCCGATGCATAACTACAGGTTTACTGTGTCCCTTGGACCTTCACATTGACGATGAAACACCGAAATCGCATATGAATTAAATACAAGAGGCACAATGCCGACTTAAGTACAAGAATACTGAGTCTTCTTACTGGCTATGTTTTGAGCCTTTCCTGTGAAATCAGGTTTAGATTCCGATGCTTCACTTCAGGATTACTGTATCACTTGGACCTACCTACATACTGACGACGAATCACAAAAATTGCATTGGAATTCAATACAAAAGACACAATGCCGGCATAATTACAAGAAGACTGAGTCTTCTTACCGTCCATGATATCAGCCTTGGCAGAGAGACCAGTTTTAGATTCTGATGCTTCACTTCAGGTTTACTGCATCCCTTGGACCTTCACTTTGATGATTAAACACAGAAATTGCATCGGAATTAAATACAAAACGCACAATGCCGACTTAAGTACAAGATGCCTGAGGCTTCTTATCGTCTATGTTGTGAACCATTCCTGTGAGTCCAGTTTTAGATTCCGATGCTTCACTTTAGGTATACTGTATCCCCTGGACCTTCACTTTGACGATGAATCACAAATAGTGCATCGGAAATCAATACAAAAGGCACAATGCCCACTTCAGTACAGGTAGACTGAGTCTTCTTACTGTCTGTTTTGAGCCTTCCCAGTGAGACCAGTTTTAGATTCCGATGCTTCAATTCAGGTTTACTGTATCACTTCGTCCTTCACTTTGACGACGAAACACAAAACTTCCATCGGAATTCAATACAAAAGGGTCAATGTCGACTTAAGTACAAGAAGACTGAGTCTTCTTATTGTCTATTGTCAGAGCATTTCCTGTGAGACCTGTTTTAGATTCCGAATCTTCACTTGAAGTTTACTGTTTCCCTTGGACCTTCACTTTGACGATGAAACACAAAAACTGCATGAAATTAAATATAAAAGGCAGAATGCCGACTTAAGTACAAGAAGACTGACTTTTCTTAGTGTCTATGTTTGAGCCTTTCCTGTGTCCCCAGTTTTAGATTACGATGCACAACTGCAGGTGTACTGTATCCCATGGACTTTCACATTGACGATGAAGCACATAAATTGCATATGAATTAAATACAAAAGGCACAATGTCGGGTTAAGTACAAGATGCCTGGGTCTTCTTACGGTCTATGTTGTGAACCGTTCGCGTGAATACAGTTTTAGATTCCGATGCTCCGCTTCAGGTTTACTGTATCACTTGGACCTTCACTTTGGCGATGAATCACAAATATTGCATCGGAAATCAATACAAAAGGCACAATGCCCACTTCAGTACAGGAAGACTGAGTCTTCTTACTGTCTATGTTTTGCGCCGTTCCAGTGATAACATTTTGAGATTCCGATGCTTCAATTCAGGTTTACTGTATCCCTTGGACCTTCACTTTGACGATGAAACACAGGAATTGCATCGGAATTAGATACAAAAGGCACAATGCCGACTTAAGTACAAGGAGACTGACTTTTCTTAGTGTCTAGGTTTTGAACCTTTCCTGTGAGGCCAGATTTAGATTCCGATGCTTCACTTCAGGTTTACTGTATCCCTTGGACTTTCACTTTGACGATGAAACACAGAACATGCATCGGGTTTAAACACAAAAGGTACAATGTCGACTTAAGTACAAGAAGAGTGAGACCTCTTATCGTCTATGATTTGAGCCATTCCAGTGAGACCAGTTTTAGATTCCAGCGCTTCACTTCAGGTTTATTGTAATTCTTTGACCTTCACTTTGACGATGAAACACAGAAATTGCGTCGCAAATGAATACAAAAGGCACAATGCCGACTTAAGTACAAGAAGACTGACTTTCCTTAGTGTCTATGTTTTGAGCCTTTCCTGTGTCAAGAGTTTTAGATTCCGATGCACAACTGCAGGTTTACTGTATAGCTTGGACTTCACAATGACGAAGAAACACAGAAGTTGCATCGGAATTAAATACAAAAGGGACAAAGCCGACACAAGTACAAGACTATTGAGTCTTCTTACTGCCTATGTTTAGAGCATTTCCTGTGAGACCAGTTTTAGATCCCGATGCTTCACTTGAGGTTTACTGTATCATTTGGACCTTCACTTTGCCGATAAAAAAAATTGCATCGCAATTAAATATAAAAGGCACAATGCCGTATTAAGTACAAGAAGACTGACTTTTCTTAGTGTCGATGTTTTGAGGCTTTCCTGTGTCCTCAGTTTTAGATTACGATGCACAACTACAGGTCTACTGTATCCCTTGGACCTTCACATTGACGATGAAACACCGAAATCGTATATGAATTAAATACAAGAAGCACAAAGCCGACTTAAGGGCAAGAGGACTCAGTCTTCTGACCGTCTATGATCTGAGCCATTCCTGTATCATCAGGTATAGTTTCCGATGTGCCAAAGCTGGTTTACTGTATCACTTGGACCTTCACATTGACGATGAAACACAGAAATTGCTTCGGAAGGAATTACAAAACGCACAATGCCGTCTTAAGGAGAAGAATACTGAGTCTTCTTACCATCTATGCTTTGAGCCTTTTCTGTGGGACCAGTTTTAGTTTCCGATGCTTCACTTCAGGTTCACTGTATCCCTTGGACACTCACTTTGACAATGAAGCACAGAAATTGCATCGGAATTAAATACAATCGGCACAATGCCGACTTAAGTACAAGAGGACTGAGTCATCTTACCGTCTATGTTTTCAGCCTTTCCTGTGAAATCAGTTTTAGAGTCCGATGCTTCACTTCAGGATTACTGTATCACTAGGACCTACCTACATACTGACGACGAATCACAAAAATTGCATTGGAATTCAATACAAAAGACACAATGCCGGCTTAATTACAAGAAGACAAAGTCTTCTTACTGTCCATGATATCAACTTTGGCAGAGAGACCAGTTTTAGAATCCGATGCTTCACTTCAGGTTTACTGCATCCCTTGGACCTTCACTTTTGCTATGAAACACAGAAATTGCATCGGTATTAGATACAAAAGGCACAATGCCGACTTAAGTACAAGAAGGCTGACTTTTCTTAGTGTCTATGTTTCAGCCTTTCCTGTGTTCCCAGTTTTGGATTACGATACACAACTGCAGGTGTACTGTATCCCTTAGACTTTCACATTGACGATGAAGCACATAAATTGCATATGAATTAAATACAAAAACCCCAATGTCGAGTTATGTACAAGATGCCTGAGTCGTCTTACGGTCTATGTTGTGAACCGTTCGCGTGAATACAGTTTTAGATTAGGATGCTTCACTTCAGGTGTACTGTATCACTTGGACCTTCACATTGACGATGAAACACAGATATTGCTCCGGAATTAATTACAAAACGCACAATGCTGTCTTAAGTAAATGAAAACTGAGTCTTCTAACCATCTACGCTTGGACCCTTTCCTGTGACACCAGTTTTAGTTTCCGATGCTTCACTTCAGGTTGACTGTATCCCTTGGACCTTCACTTTGTCAATGAAACACAGAAATTGCATCGGAATTAAATACAAAAGGCACAATGCCGACTTAAGTACAAGAGCACTGAGTCTTCTTACCGGCTATGTTTTGAGCCTTTCCTGTAAAATCAGTTTTAGATTCCGATGCTTCACTTGAGGATTACTGTATCACTTGGACCTACCTACATACTGACGACGAATCACAAAAATTGCATTGGAATTCAATACAAAAGACACAATGCCGGCTTAATTACAAGAAGACTGAGTCTTCTTACTGTCCATGATATCAACTTTGGCAGAGAGACCAGTTTTAGATTCTGATGCTTCACTTCAGGTTTACTGCATCCCTTGGACCTTCACTTTTACTATGAAACACGGAAATTGCATCGGTATTAGATACAAAAGGCACAATGCCGACTTAAGTACAAGAAGACTGACTTTTCTTAGTGTCTATGTTTGAGCCTTTCCTGTGTCCCCAGTTTTAGATTACGATACACAACTGCAGGTGTACTGTATCCCTTGGACTTTCACTTTGACGATGAAGCACATAAATTGCATATGAATTAAATACAAAAACCCCAATGTCGAGTTATGTACAAGATGCCTGAGTCTTCTTACGGTCTATGTTGTGAACCGTTCGCGTGAATACAGTTTTAGATTAGGATGCTTCACTTCAGGTATACTGTATCCCCTGGACCTTCACTTTGACGTTGAATCACAAATAGTGCAACGGAAATCAATACAAAAGGCACAATGCCCACTTCAGTACAGGTAGACTGAGTCTTCTTACTGTCTGTTTTGAGCCTTCCCAGTGAGACCAGTTTTAGATTCCGACGCTTCAATTCAGGTTTACTGTATCACTTCGTCCTTCACTTTGACGATGAAACACAAAACTTTCATCGGAACTCAATACAAAAGGGACAATGTCGACTTAAGTACAAGAAGACTGAGTCTTCTTATTGTCTATTGTTAGAGCATTTCCTGTGAGACCAGTTTTAGATTCCGAAGCTTCACTTGAAGTTTACTGTTTCCCTTGGACCTTCACTTTGACGATGAAACACAAAAACTGCATGAAATTAAATATAAAAGGCACAATTCCGACTTAAGTACAAGAAGACTGACTTTTCTTAGTGTCTATGTTTGAGCCTTTCCTGTGTCCCCAGTATTAGATTACGATGCACAACTGCAGGTGTACTGTATCCCATGGACTTTCACATTGACGATGAAGCACATAAATTGCATGTGAATTAAATACAAAAGGCACAATGTCGAGTTAAGTACAAGATGCCTGGGTCTTCTTACGGTCTATGTTGTGAACCGTTCGCGTGAATACAGTTTTAGATTCCGATGCTTCACTTCAGGTTTACTGTATCACTTGGACCTTCACTTTGACGATGAATCACAAATATTGCATCGGAAATCAATACAAAAGGCACAATGCCCACTTCAGTACAGGAAGACTGAGTCTTCTTACTGTCTATGTTTTGCGCCGTTCCAGTGAGACCAGTTTTAGATTCCGATGCTTCAATTCAGGTTTACTGTATCCCTTGGACCTTCATTTTGACGATGAAACACAGAAATTGCATCGGAATTTGATACAAAAGGCACAATGCCGACTTAAGTACAAGGAGACTGACTTTTCTTAGTGTCTATGTTTTGAACCTTTCCTGTGAGGCCAGATTTAGATTCCGATGCTTTACTTCAGGTTTACTGTATCCCTTGGACTTTCACTTTGACGGTAAAACACATAAATTGCATCGGGTTTAAACACACAAGGTACAATGTCGACTTAAGTACAAGAAGAGTGATACCTCTTATCGTCTATGATTTGAGCCATTCCAGTGAGACCAATTTTAGATTCCAGTGCTTGACTTCAGGTTTATTGTAATTCTTGGACCTCCACTTTGACGATGAAACACAGATATTGCGTCGGAATTAAATACAAAAGGCACAATGCCGACTTAAGTACAAGAGGACTGAGTCTTCATACCGTCTATGTTTCGAGCCTTTCCTGTGAAACCAGTTTTAGATTCCGATGCTTCACTTCAGGTTTACTGTATCACTTGGACCTTCACTTTGACGATGAATCACAAATATTGCATCGGAAATCAATACAAAAGGCACAATGCCCACTTCAGTACAGGAAGACTGAGTCTTCTTACTCTCTATGTTTTGCGCCGTTCCAGTGAGACCAGTTTTAGATTCCAATGCTTCAATTCGGGTTTACTGTATCCCTTGGACCTTCACTTTAACGATGAAACACAGAAATTGCATCGGAATTAGATGCAAAAGGCACAATGCCAACTTAAGTACAAGGAGACTGACTTTTCTTAGTGTCTATGTATTGAACCATTCCTGTGAGGCCAGATTTAGATTCTGATGCTTCACTTCAGGTTTACTGTATCCCTTGGACCTTCACTTCGACAATGAAACAAAAAAATTGCGTCGGATTTAAATACAAAAGGCACAGTGCCGAATTAGGTACACGAAGACTGAGTCTTCTTACTGTCCATGTTTTGAGCCTTTCCTGTGTCACCAGTTTTAGATTCCGATGCTTCACGTCAGGTATACTGTATGCCCTGGACCTTCACTTAGACAATGAATCAAAAAAATTGCATCGGAATTAAATACAAAAGGCACAATGCCGACTTAAGTACATGAAGACAGACTTTTTTTAGTGTCTATGATTGAGCCTTTCCTGTGTCCCCAGTTTTAGATTATGATGCACAACTGCTGGTTTACTGTATCCCTTGGACGATCACATTGACGATGAATCAAAGAAATTGCAACGAAATTAAATACAAAAGGCACAATGCCGACTTAAGTACAAGAAGACTGTGTATTCTAACAGTCTATGATTTCAGCCCATCCTGTGAGACCAGTTTTAGCTTCCGATGCTTCCCTTCAGGTTTACTGTATCCCTTGGACCTTCACTTTGACGATGAAACACAAAAATTGCGTCGGAATTAGATACAAAAGCCACAATGCCGACTTAAGTACAAAAAGACTGACTTTTCTATGTGTCAATGTTTGAGCCTTTCCTCTGTCATCAGTTTTAGATTCCGACGCACAACTGCAGGTTTACTGTATCCCTTGGACCTTCAGATTGACGATGAAACACGGAAATTGCATCGGAATTAAATACAAAATGCACAATGCCGTCTTAAGTAGAAGGAGACTGAGTCTTCTCCTTTCTATGCTTTGGGCCTTTCCTCTGAGACCTGTTTTAGATTCCGATGCCTCACATCAGGTTTCCTTAATCCCTTGAACATTCACTTTGACGAAGAAACACAAAAATTGCATCGGAATTAAACACAAAATACACAATGCCGACTTATGTACAGGTAGACTGACTTTTCTCAGTGTCTATGATTTGAACTTTTCCTGTGAGTCCAGTTTTAGATTCCGATGCTTCACTTCAGGTTTACTGTATCCCTTGGACCTTCACTTTGACGGTGAAACAAAAAAATTGCATCGGAAGTAAATACGAAATGCACAATGCCGACTTAAGTACAAGAAGACTGAGTCTTATTACCGTCTATGTTTAGAGCCTTTCCTGAGAGACCAGTTTTAGATTACGATGCAAAACTGCAGGTTCACTATATCCCATTGACGATGAACCACAGAAGTTGCTTCGGAATTAAATACAAATGCACCATGCTGACTTAAGTACAAGAAGCCAGAGTCTTCATACCGTCTATTTTGTTAACCTTTCCTGTGAGTCCAGTATTAGATTCCAATGCCTCACTTCAGGTTTACTGTATCCCTTGGACCTTCACTTCGACAATGAAACCCAAGAATTGCGTCGGATTTAAATACAGAAGGCACAATGCCAAATTAGGTACACGAAGACTGAGTATTCTTACTGTCCATGTTTTGAGCCTTTCCTGTGTCACCTATTTTAGATTCCGATGCTTCACGTCAGGTATACTGTATTCCCTGGACGTTCACTTTGACAATGAAACACAGAAATTGCTTCGGAATTAAGTACAAAAGGAACAATGCCGACTTAAGTACAAGAAGACTGACCCTTCTTAGTATCTATGTATTGAGCCTCTCCTGTGAGTCCAGTTTTATATTCCGATGCTTCACTTCAGGTTTACGGTATCCCTTGGACCTTAACGTCGACTATGAAACATAAGAATTGCGTCGGATTTATATACAAAAGGCACAATGCCGACTTAGGTACACGAAGACTAAGTCTTCTTACTGTCCATGATTTGAGCCTTCCCTGTGTCACCAGTTTTAGATTCCGATGCTTCATGTCAAGTATACTGTATGTCCTGGACCTTCACTTCGACAATGAATCAAAAAAACTGCATCGGAATTAAATACAAAAGGCACAATGCCGACTTAAGTACAAGAAGTCAGACTTTTCTTAGTGTCTGTGTTTTAAGCTTTTCCTGTGTCCCCAGTTTTAGTTTATGATGCACAACTGCTGGTTTACTGTATCCCTTGGACCTTCACATTGACGATGAAACACTGAAACTGCAACGAAATTAAATACAAAAGGCACAATGCCGACTTAAGTACCAGCAGACTAAGTCTTCTTACCGTCTATGTTTTGAGCCCATCCTATGAGACCAGTTTTATATTCCGATGCTTCATTTCAGGTTTACTGTATCCTTTGGACCTTCACTTCCACAAAGAAACACAAAAATTGAATCGGAATTAAATACAAAAAGAACGACGCCGAATTAGGTACAAGAAGACTGAGTCTTCTAACTGTCTATGTTTTGAGCCTTTTATGTGTCACCGGTTTTAGATTTCGATGTTTCACGTCAGGTATACTGTATGCCCTGGACGTTCACTCTGACGATGTAACACAAGAATTGCAACGGAATTAAATACAAAAAGCACAACGCCGACTTAAGTACAAAAATACTGACTTTTCTTAGTGTCTAAGATATCAGCCTTCCCTGTGTCACCAGATATAGATTCCGACACACAACTGAAGCTTTAATGTATCCCTTGGACCTTCACATTGACGATGAAACACAGAGATTGCAAGGGAATGAAATACAAAAGGCACAATGCAGACTTAAGTACAAGAAGACTGAGGCCTCTTACTGTCTACGCTTTGAGCCGTTCCTGTGTGGCGAGTTTTAGTTTCCGATGCTTCACTTCAAGTTTACTGTATCCCTTGGACATTAACATTGACGATGAACCACAAAAATTGCGTCGGAATTAAATCCAAAAGGCACAATGCCGAATTAAGTACAAGAAAACTGACTTTTCTTAGTGTCTATGTTTTGAGCATTGCCTGTGTCCCCTGTTTTTTGCGATTATGATGCATAACTGCTGGTTTACTGTATCTCTTGGACCATCACATTGACGATTAAACACATATTTTGCAACGGAACTAAATACAAAAGGCACAATGCCATCTTAAGTACAAGAAGACTGAGTCTTTATACCATCTATGTTATAAGCCCTTCCTGTGAGACCAGTTTTAGATTCCGATGCTTCATTTCAGGTTTACTGTATCCCTTGGACCGACACTCAGACGGTGAAACACAAAAATTGCGTCGGAATTAAATACAAAAGGCACAATGTCGGCTAAAGTTCCAGAAGACTGACTTCCTTAGTGTCTATGCTTTGAGCCTTTCCTGTGAGACCAGTTTTAGATTCCGATGCTTCACTTCAGTTTAACTGTATCCCTTGGACCTACGCTTTAACGATGAAACACAGAAATTGCATCGGAATTAAATACAAAAGGCACAATGCCGACTAACGTACAAGAGGACTGATCCTTCCTACCGTCTATGTTTTGAGCCTTTCCTGTGAAACCAGTTTTAGATTCCGATGCTTCACTTACGTTTACAGTATCACTTGGACCTACCTACATACTGACGATGAATCACAAAAATTGCATCGGAATTCAATACAAAAGGCACAATGCCGGCTTAAGTACAAGAAGACTGAGTCTTCTTACCGTCTATGATTTCAGCCTTTCCAGTGAGACCAGTTTCAGATTCCGATGCTTCACTTCAGGTTTACTGCATCCCTTGGACCTTCACTTTGACGATTAATCACAGAAATTGCATCGGAATTAGATACAAAACGGACAATGTCGACTTAAGTACAAGAAGACTGAGTCTTCTTACCGACTATGTTTGGGCCTTTCCAGTGAAACCTGATTTAGATTCCGTTGCTTCAATTCCGGTTTACTATATCACTTGGCCCTTCACTTTGACGATGAAACACAAAACTTGCATCGGAATTCAATACAAAATCCACAATGGCGGTTTAAGTACAAGAAGACTGAGTCTTCTTACCGTCTATGTTCTGAGCCTTTCCTGTGTCACCAGTTTTAGATTCCGATGCTTCACGTCAGGTATACTGTATGCCCTGGACCTTCACTTAGACAATGAATCAAAAAAATTGCATCGGAATTAAATACAAAAGGCACAATGCCGACTTAAGTACATGAAGACAGACTTTTCTTAGTGTCTATAATTGAGCCTTTCCTGTGTCCCCAGTTTTAGATTATGATGCACAACTGCTGGTTTACTGTATCCCTTGGACGATCACATTGACGATGAATCAAAGTAATTGCAACGAAATTAAATACAAAAGGCACAATGCCGACTTAAGTACAAGAAGACTGTGTATTCTAACAGTCTATGATTTCAGCCCATCCTGTGAGACCAGTTTTAGCTTCCGATGCTTCCCTTCAGGTTTACTGTATCCCTTGGACCTTCACTTTGACGATGAAACACAAAAATTGCGTCGGAATTAGATACAAAAGCCACAATGCCGACTTAAGTACAAAAAGACTGACTTTTCTATGTGTCAATGTTTGAGCCTTTCCTCTGTCATCAGTTTTAGATTCCGACGCACAACTGCAGGTTTACTGTATCCCTTGGACCTTCAGATTGACGATGAAACACGGAAATTGCATCGGAATTAAATACAAAATGCACAATGCCGTCTTAAGTAGAAGGAGACTGAGTCTTCTCCTTTCTATGCTTTGGGCCTTTCCTCTGAGACCTGTTTTAGATTCCGATGCCTCACATCAGGTTTCCTTAATCCCTTGAACATTCACTTTGACGAAGAAACACAAAAATTGCATCGGAATTAAACACAAAATACACAATGCCGACTTAAGTACAGGTAGACTGACTTTTCTTAGTGTCTATGATTTGAACTTTCCCTGTGAGACCAGTTTTAGATTCCGATGCTTCACTTCAGGTTTACTGTATCCCTTGGACCTTCACTTTGACGGTGAAACAAAAAAATTGCATCGGAAGTAAATACGAAATGCACAATGCCGATTTAAGTACAAGAAGACTGAGTCTTATTACCGTCTATGTTTAGAGCCTTTCCTGTGAGACCAGTTTTAGATTACGATGCAAAACTGCAGGTTCACTATATCCCATTGACGATGAACCACAGAAGTTGCTTCGGAAGTAAATACAAATGCACCATGCTGACTTAAGTACAAGAAGCCTGAGTCTTCATACCGTCTATTTTGTTAACCTTTCCTGTGAGTCCAGTATTAGATTCCGATGCTTCACTTCAGGTTTACTGTATCCCTTGGACCTTCACTTCGACAATGAAACCCAAGAATTGCGTCGGTTTTAAATACAGAAGGCACAATGCCAAATTAGGTACACGAAGACTGAGTCTTCTTACTGTCCATGTTTTGAGCCTTTCCTGTGTCACCAATTTTAGATTCCGATGCTTCACGTCAGGTATACTGTATGCCCTGGACGTTCACTTTGACAATGAAACACAGAAATTGCATCGGAATTAAGTACAAAAGGAACAATGCCGACTTAAGTACAAGAAGACTGACCCTTCTTAGTATCTATGTATTAAGCCTCTCCTGTGAGCCCAGTTTTATATTCCGATGCTTCACTTCAGGTTTACGGTATCCCTTGGACCTTCACGTCGACTATGAAACATAAGAATTGCGTCGGATTTATATACAAAAGGCACAATGCCGACTTAGGTACACGAAGACTAAGTCTTCTTACTGTCCATGATTTGAGCCTTCCCTGTGTCACCAGTTTTAGATTCCGATGCTTCATGTCAAGTATACTGTATGTCCTGGACCTTCACTTCGACAATGAATCAAAAAAATTGCATCGGAATTAAATACAAAAGGCACAATGCCGACTTAAGTACAAGAAGTCAGACTTTTCTTAGTGTCTATGTTTTAAGCTTTTCCTGTGTCCATAGTTTTAGTTTATGATGCACAACTGCTGGTTTACTGTATCCCTTGGACCTTCACATTGACGATGAAACACTGAAACTGCAACGAAATTAAATACAAAAGGCACAATGCCGACTTAAGTACCAGAGGACTAAGTCTTCTTACCGTCTATGTTTTGAGCCCATCCTATGAGACCAGTTTTATATTCCGATGCTTCATTTCAGGTTTACTGTATCCCTTGGACCTTCACTTTGACGGTGAAACACAAAAATTTCATCCGAATTAAGTACATAGTCACAATGCCGACTTAAATACAAATAGACAGACTTTTCTTAGTGTCCGTGTTTTGAACCTTTCCTGTGTCACCAGTTTTAGAATCCGATGCACAACTGCAGGTTTACTGTATCCCTTGGACCTTCACATTGACGATGAAACACTGAAACTGCAACGAAATTAAATACAAAAGGCACAATGCCGACTTAAGTACCAGAGGACTAAGTCTTCTTACCGTCTATGTTTTGAGCCCATCCTATGAGACCAGTTTTATATTCCGATGCTTCATTTCAGGTTTACTGTATCCTTTGGACCTTCACTTCCACAAAGAAACACAAAAATTGAATCGGAATTAAATACAAAAAGAACGACGCCGAATTAGGTACAAGTAGACTGAGTCTTCTTACTGTCTATGTTTTGAGTCTTTTATGTGTCACCGGTTTTAGATTTCGATGCTTCACGTCAGGTATACTGTATGCCCTGGACGTTCACTCTGTCGATGTAACACAAGAATTGCAGCGGAATTAAATACAAAAAGCACAATGCCGACTTAGGTACAAAAATACTGACTTTTCTTAGTGTCTAAGATATCAGCCTTCCCTGTGTCACCAGATATAGATTCCGACACACAACTGAAGCTTTAATGTATCCCTTGGACCTTCACATTGACGATGAAACACAGAGATTGCAAGGGAATGAAATACAAAAGGCACAATGCAGACTTAAGTACAAGAAGACTGAGGCCTCTTACTGTCTACGCTTTGAGCCGTTCCTGTGTGGCGAGTTTTAGTTTCCGATGCTTCACTTCAAGTTTACTGTATCCCTTGGACATTAACATTGACGATGAACCACAAAAATTGCGTCGGAATTAAATCCAAAAGGCACAATGCCGAATTAAGTACAAGAAAACTGACTTTTCTTAGTGTCTATGTTTTGAGCATTGCCTGTGTCCCCTGTTTTTTGCGATTATGATGCATAACTGCTGGTTTACTGTATCTCTTGGACCATCACATTGACGATTAAACACATATTTTGCAACGGAACTAAATACAAAAGGCACAATGCCATCTTAAGTACAAGAAGACTGAGTCGTTATACCATCTATGTTATAAGCCCTTCCTGTGAGACCAGTTTTAGATTCCGATGCTTCATTTCAGGTTTACTGTATCCCTTGGACCGACACTCAGACGGTGAAACACAAAAATTGCGTCGGAATTAAATACAAAAGGCACAATGTCGGCTAAAGTTCTAGAAGACTGACTTCCTTAGTGTCTATGCTTTGAGCCTTTCCTGTGAGACCAGTTTTAGATTCCGATGCTTCACTTCAGTTTAACTGTATCCCTTGGACCTACGCTTTAACGATGAAACACAGAAATTGCATCGGAATTAAATACAAAAGGCACAATGCCGACTAACGTACAAGAGGACTGCTCCTTCCTACCGTCTATGTTTTGAGCCTTTCCTGTGAAACCAGTTTTAGATTCCGATGCTTCACTTAGGTTTACAGTATCACTTGGACCTACCTACATACTGACGATGAATCACAAAAATTGCATCGGAATTCAATACAAAAGGCACAATGCCGGCTTAAGTACAAGAAGACTGAGTCTTCTTACCGTCTATGATTTCAGCCTTTCCAGTGCGACCAGTTTCAGATTCCGATGCTTCACTTCAGGATTACTGCATCCCTTGGACCTTCACTTTGACGATTAATCACAGAAATTGCATCGGAATTAGATACAAAACGGACAATGTCGACTTAAGTACAAGAAGACTGAGTCTTCTTACCGACTATGTTTGGGCCTTTCCAGTGAAACCTGATTTAGATTCCGCTGCTTCAATTCCGGTTTACTATATCACTTGGCCCTTCACTTTGACGATGAAACACAAAACTTGCATCGGAATTCAATACAAAATCCACAATGTCGGTTTAAGTACAAGAAGACTGAGTCTTCTTACCGTCTATGTTCTGAGCCTTTGCTGTGTCACCAGGTTTAGTTTGCGATGCGCAACTACAGCTTTACTGTATCACTTGGAGCTTTGCATTGACGATGAAACACAGAAATTGCTTCGGAATTAATTACAAATTGCACATTGCCGGCTCAAGTGGAAGAAGACTGAGTCTTCTTACCATCTACGCTTTGAGCCTTTCCTATGAGACCAGTTTCAGAGTCCGATGATTCATTTCAGGTTAACTGTATCCCTTGGTCCTTCACTTTGACGATAAAACACACAGAAATTGCATCGGAATTAAATACAAAAGCCACAATGCCGAATTAAGTTCAACAGGACAGAGTCTTCTTGCCGCCTATGTTTTGAGCCTTTCCTGTGAGACCAGTTGTAGTTTCCGATGCTTCATTCCAGGTTTACTGTATCCATTGGACCTTCACGTTGACAATGAAACACAAAAATTGCATCGGAAATAAATACAAAAGGCACAATGCCAACTTAAGTACAAAAAGACTGACTTATCTTAGTATCTGTGTTTTGAGCCTCCCTGTGTCATCAGTTTTAGATTCCGACGCACAACTGCAGGTTTACTGTATCCCTTGGACGTTCACATTGACGATGAAACACAAAAATTGCAACGGAAATAAATTAAAACGGCACAATGCCGACTTAAGTACAAGAAGACAGAATCTTCTTGCGTCTATGTTTTGAGCCTTTCCAGTGCGACCAGTTTTAGATTCCGATGCTTCACTTCAGTTTTACCGCGTATCTTTGACCTTCACATTGACGTTATAACACAAAAATTGCGTCGGAATTAAATCCAAAAGGCACAATGCTGACTTAAGTACAAGAAAACTGACTTGTCATAGTGTCTATGTTTGTGCCTTTCCTGTGTCCCCAGTTTTAGATTATGATGCACAATTAATGGTTTACTGTATCCCTTGGACCTTCACAATGACGATGAAATACAGAAATTAAAACGGAATTAAATACTAATGGCACAATGCCGACTTAAGTACAAGAAGACTGAGTCTTCTTACCGTCTATATTTTGAGCCCTTCCTGTGAGACCAGTTGTAGATTCCGATGCTTCATTTCAGTTTTACTGTATCCCTTGGACCATCACTTTGACTATGAAACACAGAAATTGCATCGGAAGTAAATACATAAGGCACAATGCCGACTTAAGTACAAGAAGACTGAGTCTTTTTATCGTCTATGTTTTGAGCCTTTCCTGTGAGACCAGTTTTAGATTCCGATGCTTGACTTCAGGTTTACTGTATCCCTTGGACCTTCACATTGACAATGAAACACAAAAATTGCGTCGGACTTAGATACAAAAGCCACAATGCCGACTTAAGTACAAGAAGACTGACTCTTCTTAGTATCTATGTTTTGAACCTCTCCTGTGAGACAAGTTTCAGATTCCGATGCTTCACTTCAGGTTTACTGCATCCCTCGGACCTTCACTTTGACGATGAAACACCAAAAATTGCGTCGGACTTAGATACAAAAGCCACAATGCCGACTTAAGTACAAGAAGACTGACTCTTCTTAGTATCTATGTTTTGAACCTCTCCTGTGAGACAAGTTTCAGATTCCGATGCTTCACTTCAGGTTTACTGCATCCCTCGGACCTTCACTTTGACGATGAAACACCAAAAATTGCGTCGGACTTAGATACAAAAGCCACAATGCCGACTTAATTACAAGAAGACTGACTCTTCTTAGTATCTATGTTTTGAACCCCTCCTGTGAGACCAGTTTCAGATTCCGATGCTTCACTTCAGGTTTACTGTATCCCTTGGACCTTCACTTTGATGTTGAAACACAAAAATTGCATCGGAATTAAATTCAAACGGCACAATGCCGACTTAAGTACTAGAAGACAGAATCTTCTTACCGTCTATGTTTTGAGCCTTTCCAGTGAGATCAGTCTTAGATTCTGATGCAAAACTGCAGGTTTACTATATCCCATTGACGATGAATCACAGAAGTTGCATCGGAATTAAATACAAATGCACCATGCCGACTTAAGTACAAGAAGCCTGAGTCTTCTTACCGCCTATTTTGTGAACCTTCATTGTGAGTCCAGTTTTAGATTCCGATGCTTCACTTCAGGTTTACTGTATCCATTGGACCTTCCGTTCGACAATGAAACACAAGAATTGCGTCGTATTTAAATACAAAAGGCACAATGCCGAATTAGGTACACGAAGACTGAGTCTTCTTACTGTCCATGTTTTGAGCCTTTCCTGTGTCACCAGTTTTACCTTCCGATGCTTCCCTTAAGGTCTACTGTATCCCTTGGACCTTCACGTTGACGATGAAACACAAAAATTGCGTCGGAATTAGATACAAAAGCCACAATGCCGACTTAAGTACAAAATGACTGACTTTTCTTTGTGTCAATGTTTGAGCCTTTCCTGTGTCATCAGTTTTAGATTCCGACGCACAACTGCAGGTTTACTGTATAGCTTGCACCTTCAGATTGACGATGAAACACGGAAATTGCATCGGAATTAAATACAAAATGCACAATGCCGTCTTAAGTGGAAGGAGACTGAGTCTTCTCCATTTCTATGCTTTGAGTCTTTCCTCTGAGACCTGTTTTAGATTCCGATGCCTCACATCAGGTTACCTTAATCCCTTGACATTCACTTTGACGAAGAAACACAAAAATTGCATCGGAATTAAATACAAAATACACAATGCCGACTTAAGTACAGGTAGACGGACTTTTCTTAGTGTCTATGATTTGAACTTTTCCTGTGAGACCAGTTTTAGATTCCGAAGCTTCACTTCAGGTTTACTGTATCCCTTGGACCTTCACTTTGACGATGAAACAAAAAAATTGTATCGGAAGTAAATACGAAAGGCACAATGCCGACTTAAGTACAAGAAAACTGAGTCTTATTACCGTCTATGTTTAGAGCCTTCGCTGTGTCACCAGTTTTAGATTCCGATGCTTCACGTCAAGTATACTGTATGTCCTGGACCTTCACTTCGACAATGAATCAAAAAAATTACATCGGAATTAAGTACAAAAGGCACAATGCCGACTTAAATACAGAAAGACAGACTTTTCTTAGTGTCCATGTTTTGAACCTTTCCTGTGTCACCAGTTTTAGATTCCGATGCACAACTGCAGGTTTACTGTATCCTTTGGACCTTCACATTGACGATGAAACACAGAAATTGTATCTGAATTAAATACAAAAGGCACAATGCCGACTCAGGTACAAGGAGACTGAGTCTTCATAGAGTCTACGTTTTGCTCCTTTCCTGTGAGACCAGTTTTAGATTTCGATGACTCACTTCAGGACTAATGTATCCCTTGGACCTTCACTTTGACGATTAAACACAAAAATTGCATCGGAATTAAATACAAAAGGCACAATGCCGACTAAAGTAGAAGAAAACTGACTTTCTTAGTGTCCATCTTTTGAGCTTTTCCTGTGTCACCAGTTTAAGATTCCGATGCACAACTACAGGTTTACTGTATCCTTTGGGCCTTCACATTGACGATGAAACACAGAAATTGCATCGGAATTAAATACAAGATTCACAATGCCTTCCTAAGTAGAAGGAGACTGAGTCTTCTTACCTTATATGTTTTTAGCCTTTCCTGTGTCACCAGTTTGAGATTCCGATGCACAACTGCAGATATACCGCATCCCTTGGACCCTCACATTGACGATGAAACACAGAAATTGCATCGGAAGTAAATATAAAATTCGCAATGCCTTCTTAAGTACAAAGAGACTGAGTCTTCTAACCTTCAAAGTTTTGAGCCATTCCTGTGTCACCAGTTTTAGATTCCGATGCACAACTGTAGGTTTACTGTACCCCTTGGACCTTCACATTGACGATGAATCACAGAAATTGCACCGGAATGGAATACAAAAGCCACAATGCCGACTTAAGTACAAGATGACTGAGTTTTCTTCCTGTATATGATTTATGCCTTTCCTGTGTCACCAGGTTTGGGTTCCGATGCACAACTACTGGTTTACTGAATCACTTGGACCTTCACATTGACGATAAAACACGTAAATTGCATCGGAATTAAATACAAAATTCACAATGCCTTCTTATGTAGAAGGAGACTGAGTCTTCTTACCTTATTTGTTTTTAGCCTTTCCTGTGTCACCAGTTTAAGAATCCGATGCACAACTACAGGTTTACTGTATCCCTTGGGCCTTCACTTTGACGATGAAACACAGAAATTAAAACGGAACTAAATACAAAAGGCACAATGCCGACTTAAGTACAAGAACACTGAGTGTTCTTACCGTCTATATTTTGAGCCCTTCCTGTGAGACCAGTTGTAGATTCCGACGCTTCATTTCAGGTTTACTGTTTCCCTTGGACCTTCACTTTGACAATGAAACACAAAAATTGCGTCGGAATTAGATACAAAAGCCACAATGCCGACTTAAGTACAAGAAGACAGACTCTTCTTAGTGTCTATGTTTTAAACCTCTCCTGTGAGACCAGTTTCAGATTCCGATGCTTCACTTCAGGTTTACTGTATCCCGTGGACCTTCACTTTGACGATGAAACACAAAAAATGCGTCGGAATTAGATATAAAAGCTACAATGCCGACTTAAGTACAAGAAGATTGACTCTTCTTATTATCTATGTTTTGAACCCATCCTGTGAGACCAGTTTCAGATTCCGATGATTCACATCAGGTTTACTGTATCCCTTGGACCTTCACTTTGATGTTGAAACACAAAAATTGCATCGGAGTTAAATTCAAACGGCACAATGCCGACTTACGTACAAGAAGATAGAATCTTCTTACCGTCTATGTTTTGAGCCTTTCTAGTGAGACCAGTCTTAGATTCCGATGCAATACTGCAGGTTTACTATTTCCCATTGACGATGAATCGCAGAAGTTGCATCGGAATTAAATACAAATGCACCATGCCGACTTAAGTACAAGAAGCCTGAGTCTTCTTACCGCCTATTTTGTGAACCTTCATTGTGAGTCCAGTTTTAGATTCCGATGCTTCACTTCAGGTTTACTGTATCCATTGGACCTTCCGTTCGACAATGAAACACAAGAATTGCGTCGTATTTAAATACAAAAGGCACAATGCCGAATTAGGTACACGAAGACTGAGTCTTCTTACTGTCCATGTTTTGAGCCTTTCCTGTGTCACCAGTTTTACCTTCCGATGCTTCCCTTAAGGTCTACTGTATCCCTTGGACCTTCACGTTGACGATGAAACACAAAAATTGCGTCGGAATTAGATACAAAAGCCACAATGCCGACTTAAGTACAAAATGACTGACTTTTCTTTGTGTCAATGTTTGAGCCTTTCCTATGTCATCAGTTTTAGATTCCGACGCACAACTGCAGGTTTACTGTATCCCTTGCACCTTCAGATTGACGATGAAACACGGAAATTGCATCGGAATTAAATACAAAATGCACAATGCCGTCTTAAGTGGAAGGAGACTGAGTCTTCTCCATTTCTATGCTTTGAGTCTTTCCTCTGAGACCTGTTTTAGATTCCGATGCCTCACATCAGGTTACCTTAATCCCTTGACATTCACTTTGACGAAGAAACACAAAAATTGCATCGGAATTAAATACAAAATACACAATGCCGACTTAAGTACAGGTAGACTGACTTTTCTTAGTGTCTATGATTTGAACTTTTCCTGTGAGACCAGTTTTAGATTCCGAAGCTTCACTTCAGGTTTACTGTATCCCTTGGACCTTCACTTTGACGATGAAACAAAAAAATTGTATCGGAAGTAAATACGAAAGGCACAATGCCGACTTAAGTACAAGAAAACTGAGTCTTATTACCGTCTATGTTTAGAGCCTTTCCTCTGAGACCAGTTTTAGATTCCGATGAAAAACTGCAGGTTTACTATATCCCATTGACGATGAACCACAGAAGTTGCATCGGAATTAAATACAAATGCACCATGCTGACTTAAGTACAAGAAGCCTGAGTCTTCATACCGTCTATGTTGTTAACCTTTCCTGTGAGTCCAGTATTATATTCCGATGCTTCACTTCAGGTTTACTGTATGCCCTGGACGTTCACTTTGACAATGAAACACAGAAATTGCTTCGGAATTACATACAAAAGGAACAATGCCGACTTAAGTACAAGAAGACTGACCCTTCTTAATATCTATGTATTGAGCCTCTCCTGTGAGTCCAGTTATATATTCCGATGCTTCACTTCAGGTTTACTGTATCCCTTGGACCTTCTCGTCGACAATGAAACACAAGAATTGCGTCGGGTTTATATACAAAAGGCATAATGCCGAATTAGGTACACGGAGACTAAGTCTTCTTACTGTCCATGTTTTGAGCCTTCGCTGTGTCACCAGTTTTAGATTCCGATGCTTCACGTCAAGTATACTGTATGTCCTGGACCTTCACTTCGACAATGAATCAAAAAAATTACATCGGAATTAAATACAAAAGGCACAATGCCGACTTAAATACAGAAAGACAGACTTTTCTTAGTGTCCATGTTTTGAACCTTTCCTGTGTCACCAGTTTTAGATTCCGATGCACAACTGCAGGTTTACTGTATCCTTTGGACCTTCACATTGACGACGAAACACAGAAATTGTATCTGAATTAAATACAAAAGGCACAATGCCGACTCAGGTACAAGGAGACTGAGTCTTCATAGAGTCTACGTTTTGCTCCTTTCCTGTGAGACCAGTTTTAGATTTCGATGACTCACTTCAGGACTAATGTATCCCTTGGACCTTCACTTTGACGATTAAACACAAAAATTGCATCGGAATTAAATACAAAAGGCACAATGCCGACTAAAGTAGAAGAAAACTGACTTTCTTAGTGTCCATCTTTTGAGCTTTTCCTGTGTCACCAGTTTAAGATTCCGATGCACAACTACAGGTTTACTGTATCCCTTGGGCCTTCACATTGACGATGAAATACAGAAATTGCATCGGAATTAAATACAAGATTCACAATGCCTTCTTAAGTAGAAGGAGAGTGAGTCTTCTTACCTTATATGTTTTTAGCCTTTCCTGTGTCACCAGTTTGAGATTCCGATGCACAACTGCAGATATACCGCATCCCTTGGACCCTCACATTGACGATGAAACACAGAAATTGCATCGGAAGTAAATATAAAATTCGCAATGCCTTCTTAAGTACAAAGAGACTGAGTCTTCTAACCTTCAAAGTTTTGAGCCATTCCTGTGTCACCAGTTTTAGATTCCGATGCACAACTGTAGGTTTACTGTACCCCTTGGACCTTCACATTGACGATGAATCACAGAAATTGCATCGGAATGGAATACAAAAGCCACAATGCCGACTTAAGTACAAGATGACTGAGTTTTCTTCCTGTATATGATTTATGCCTTTCCTGTGTCACCAGGTTTGGGTTCCGATGCACAACTACGGTTTTACTGAATCACTTGGACCTTCACATTGACGATAAAACACATAAATTGCATCGGAATTAAATACAAAATTCACAATGCCTTCTTAAGTAGAAGGAGACTGAGTCTTCTTACCTTATTTGTTTTTAGCCTTTCCTGTGTCACCAGTTTAAGAATCCGATGCACAACTACAGGTTTACTGTATCCCTTGGGCCTTCACTTTGACGATGAAACACAGAAATTAAAACGGAATTAAATACAAAAGAAACAATGCCGACTTAAGTACAAGAACACTGAGTGTTTTTACCGTCTATATTTTGAGCCCTTCCTGTGAGACCAGTTGTAGATTCCGATGCTTCATTTCAGGTTTACTGTTTCCCTTGGACCTTCACTTTGACAATGAAACACAAAAATTGCGTCGGAATTAGATACAAAAGCCACAATGCCGACTTAAGTACAAGAAGACAGACTCTTCTTAGTGTCTATGTTTTAAACCTCTCCTGTGAGACCAGTTTCAGATTCCGATGCTTCACTTCAGGTTTACTGTATCCCGTGGACCTTCACTTTATCGATGAAACACAAAAAATGCGTCGGAATTAGATATAAAAGCTACAATGCCGACTTAAGTACAAGAAGATTGACTCTTCTTATTATCTATGTTTTGAACCCATCCTGTGAGACCAGTTTCAGATTCCGATGATTCACATCAGGTTTACTGTATCCCTTGGACCTTCACTTTGATGTTGAAACACAAAAATTGCATCGGAGTTAAATTCAAACGGCACAATGCCGACTTACGTACAAGAAGATAGAATCTTCTTACCGTCTATGTTTTGAGCCTTTCTAGTGAGACCAGTCTTAGATTCCGATGCAATACTACAGGTTTACTATTTCCCATTGACGATGAATCGCAGAAGTTGCATCGGAATTAAATACAAATGCACCATGAGGACTTAAGTACAAGAAGCCTGAGTCTTCTTACCGTCTATTTTGTGAACCTTTCCTGTGAGTACAGTTTTAGATTCCGATGCTTCACTTCAGGTTTACTGTATCCCTTGGACCTTCACATCGACAATGAAACACAAGAATTGCGTCGTATTTAAATACAAAAGGCACAATGCCGAATTAGGTACACGAAGACTGAGTCTTCTTACTGTCCATGTTTTGAGCCTTTCCTGTGTCACCAGTTTTAGATTCCGATGCTTCACGTCAGGTATACTGTATGCCCTGGACCTTCACTTTGACAATGAATCAAAGAAATTGCATCGGAATTAAATACAAAAGGCACATTGCCAACCTAAGTACAAGATGACAGACTTTTCTTAGTGTCTATATTTTGAGCCTTTCCTGTGTCCCCAGTTTTAGATTATGATGCACAACTGTTGGTTTACTGTATCCCTTGGACGTTCACATTGACGATAAATCACAGAAATTGCAACGAAATTAAATCCAAAATTCACAAAGCCGACTTAAGTACAAGAAGACTGTGTATTCTAATAGTCTATGATTTGAGCACTTCCTGTGAGACCAATTTTAGCTTCCGATGCTTCACTTGAGGTTTACTGCATCCCTTGGACCTTCACTTTGACGATGAAACAAAAAAATTGCATCGGAATTAAATACAAAAGGGACAATGCCGACTTTAGTACAAGAGGACTGAGTCATCTTACTGTCTATGTTTTGAGCCTTTCCTGTGAGACCAGTTTTAGATTCCGATTCTACACTTCCGGTTTACTGTAAACCTTGGACCTTCACATTGACGATAAAACACCGAAATTGCATCGGAATTAAATGCAATCGGGCAAAATGCCGGGTTAAGTACAAGAAGACTGAGTCTTCTCACTGTCTATGCATTGAGCCATTCCTGTGTCAGCAGTTGTATTTTCCAATTCTTCACTTCAGCTTTACTGTATCCCTTGGACCTTCACATTGACGATGAAACTCAGAAATTGCATCGGAATTAAATACAGAAGGCACAATGCCGACATAAGTACAACAAGGCTGTGTCTTCATACGACCTATTCTTAGAGCCTTTCCTGTGGGATCGATTTTACATTCCGATGCTTCACTTCAGATTTAGTGTATCCCTTGGACCACCACATTGACGATGGGTCAAAGACATTGCATCGTAATTACATGAAAAAGGCACGACGCCGACTTAAGTACAAGATGTCTGACTCTTCTTACTGTCTAAGTTTTGGGCTTTTCTTGTGAGACCAGTTTTAGATTCCGATGCTTCACCTCAGGTTTACTGTATCCCTTGGACCTTCACATTGACGATGAAACACAGAAATTGCGTGAAAATTAAATACAAAATGCACAATGCCGACATAAGTACAAGAAGACTGACATTTCTTAGTGTCTATGATTTGAGGCTTTCCTGTGATACCTGTTTCAGATTCTGATGCTTCACTTCAGGTTTACTGAATCCGTTGGACCTTAACTTCGACGATGAAACACAGAAATTGCATCGGAATTAAATACAAAAGGTACAATGCCGACTTGGGTACAAGAAGGCTGACCTTTCTTAGAATCTATGCTTTGAGCGTTTCCTGTGAGACCAGTTTTAAATTCCGATGCTTTCCTTCTGGTTTACTGTATCCCTTGGATCTTCACTTTGACGATGAAACACAAAAATTACATCAGAGTTAAATGCAAAAGTCACAATGCCGACTGAAGTACAAGAAGACTGGTTTTTTTTATGTCTATGTTTTGAGCCTTTCCTGTGTCACCAGTTTTACATTCCGTTGCACAACTGCTGGTTTACTGTTCCTTTGGACCTTCACATTGACGATGAAACACAGTGATTGAATCGGAATTATATACAAAAGGCACAATGCAGACTTATGTACAAGAAGACTGAATTTTCTTAGTTTCTATGTGTTGAGCCTTTGCTGTGAGACATGTTTTAGATTCCGATGCTTCACTTCAGGTTTACTGTATCCCTTGGGCCTTCACTTTGGCGATGAAACACAAAAATTGCATCGGAATACAATACTAAAGGCACAATGCTGCCTTAAGTACAGGTGGACTGAGGCTTCTTACTGTCTATTTTTTTAGCCTTTCCTGTGTCACCAGATTTAGATTCCGATGGCTCACCTTTTGTTTACTCTATCCCTTGGACCTTCACTTGGACGATGAAACACAAAAATTGCATCGTAATTAAATACAAATGTCACAATGCCGACGTACATACAAGAAGACTGGGACTTCTAACCGTCTATGTTTTGAGCCTTTCCTGTGAGACCAGTTTTAGAATCCAATGCTTCACATCTGGTTTACTGTATCCCTTGCACCTTGACATTGACGACGAAACACAGTAATTGCATCGGAGTTACATACAAAGGGCACAATGCCGACTTAAGTACAAGAAGACTGAGTTTTCTTAGTGTCTATGTGTTGAGCCTTTCCTGTGAGACAAGTTTTAGATTCCTGATGCTTCACTTCAGGTTTACTGTATCCCTTGGATTTTCACTTTGATGATGAAACACAATAATTGCAACTGAATTAAATACAAAAGGCACAATGCCGACATAATTACAAGAAGACTGTCATTTCATAGGCCTATGATTAGAGCCATTCCTGTGTCACCAGTTTTAGATTCCGATGCACAACTGCCGGATTACTGTATCCCTTGGACCTTCACATTGACGATGAAACGCTGAAATTGCATCGGAATTAAATACAAAAGCACAATGACGACTTAAATACAACAAGACTAGGACTTCTAACCAACCGTCAAAGTTTTGAGCCTTTCCTGTGAGAGCAGTTATAGATTCCGATGCAGAACTGCAGATTTACTGTATCCCATTGACCTTCACATTGACGAAGAAACACAGAAATTGAAACGAAATTAAATTCAAAAGACACAATGCCGACTTAAGTACAAAAGGACTGACTTGTCTTAGTGTCTACGATTTGCGCCTTTCCTGTGTCACCGGTGTTAGATTCCGAAGCACAACTGCAGGTTTACTGTATCTATTGGACCTTCACATTGACGATGAAAGACAGAAATTGCATCGGAATTAAATACAAATGGCACAATGCCGACTCAAGTACAACAAGACTGAGTCTTCTTACTGTCTATGCTTCGAGCCTTCCCAGTCAGACCAGTTTTAGATTCCGATGCTTCACCTCAGGTTAACTGTATTACTTGGACCTACATACTGACGATGAATCACAGATAATGCACCGGAATTAAGTACAAAAGGCACAATGCCGCCTTAAGTACAAGAATACTGACATTTCTCAGTGTCTATGTTTTGAGCCTTTCCTGCGTCACCATTTTTAGATTTAGAAGCACAACTGCAGGTTTACCGTGCCCCTTGGACCTTCACATTGACGATGAAACACGGAAATTGCATCGGAATCGAATGCAAAAGGCACAATGCCGACTTAAGAAGAAGAAGACAGACGTTTCCTAGTGTCTGTGATTTGGGCCTTTCCTGTGACACCAATTTTTGATTCCGATGCAGAACTGCAGGTTTACTGTATCGCTTGGACCTTCACTTTGACGATGAAACAGAGCAATTGCATCGGAATTAAATACAAAAGGCACAATGCCGACTTATGTACAAGAAGACTGACTTTTTTTAGTGTCTATGTTTTTGAGCCTTTCCTGTGAGACCTGTTTCAGATTCCGATGCTTCACTTCAGGTTTACTGTTACCCTTAAACCTTCACTTTGACGATGAAACACAAAAATTGCATCGGAATTAAATACAAAAGGCACAGTGCCGACTTAAGTAAAAAAAAGATTGACTTTTCTACGTGTCTATGTTTTGAGACTTTCCTGTGTCACCAGTGTTAGATTCCGAAGCACAACTGCAGGTTTACTGTATCTCTTGGACCTCCACATAGACGATGAAACACTGAAATTGCATCGGAATTAAATACAAAAGGCACAATGCCGACTTATGTACAAGAAGACTAACTTTTTTTAGTGTCTATGTTTTTGAGCCTTTCCTGTGAGACCAGTTTTAGATTCCGGTGCTTCACTTCAGGTTTACTGTATCACTTGGACCTTCACATTGACGATTAAATACCGAAATTGCAAAGGAATTAAATACAAACGGGCACAATGCCGAGTTAAGTGCAAGAAGACTGAGTCTTCTTACTGTCTATGTTTTGAGCCCTTCCTGTGTCACCAGTTTTAGTTTCCGATGCTTCACTTCAGGTTTACTGTATCGCTTGGACCTTCTCATTGACGATGAAACACAAGAATTGCATCGGAAATAAATACAGAAAGCACAATACCGACATAAGTACAAGAAGGCAGTGTCTTCTTACCGACTGTGTTTTGAGCCTTTACTGTCAGACCTGTTTTGGATTCCGATGCTTCACTTCAGGGACACTGTATCCATTAGACCTTCACTTTGACGATGAAACACAAAAATTGCATCGGAATTAACTATAAAAGGCACATTGCCGACTTAATTAAAAAAAGACTGACTTTTCTTAGTGTCTATGTTTGAACCTTTCCTGTGTCACCTGTGTTGGATTCCGAAGCACAACTGCAGGTTTACTGTATCCCTTGTACCGTCATATTGACGATGAAACACAGAAATTGCATCGGAATTAAATACAAAAGGCACAATGCCCACTAAAGTACAAGAAGGCTGTGTCTTCTTACCGTCTATGTTTTGAGCCTTTCTTGTGGGACCAGTTTTACATTTCGATGCTTCGCTTCAGGCCTACTATACCCCTTGGACCATCACATTGACGATGAAACAAAGAATTTGTATCGGAACTAAATACAAAAGGCACAATGCCGACTTACTTACAAGAACACTGAGACTTTTTACCGTCTACGTTTGAGCCTTTCCTGTGTCACCAGTGTTTGATTCCGAAGCACAACTGCAAATTTACTGTATCTCTAGGACCTCCACATAGACGATGAACCACAGAAATTGTTTCGGAATTAAATACAAAAGGCACAATGCCGACTTAAGTACAAGGAGACTGAATCTTTCCACCGTCCATGATTCGAGCCTTTCCTGTGAGACCAGTTTTCGATTCCGATGCTTCACTTTAGCTCTACTGTATCCGTTGGACCAACACATTGACGATGAACCAGCGAAGTTGCATCGCAATTAAATACAAAAGGCACAATGCCGACTGAAGTACAAGAAGTCTGACTCTTCTTACTATCTGTGTTTAGAGCTTTTTCTGTGAGACCAGTTTTAGATTCCGATACATCACCTCAGGTTAACCGTATCACTTGGACCTACATACTGACGATGAATCGTAGATATTGCACTGGAATTAAATTCAAAAGGCGCAATGCCGACTTAAGTACAGGAAGACTGACTTTTCTCAGTGTCTATATTCTGAGCCTAGTTTTAGATTCCGATGAACAAGTGCAGGTTTACTGTGTCCCATGGACCATCACATTGACGAAGAAACACAGACATTGAATCGGAATTAAGTACAAAAGGCACAATGCCGACTAATGTACAAGAAGACTTAGTCTTCTTACTGTCTATGTTTGTGCCTTTTCTGTGAGACCAGTTTTAGATTCCGATGCTTCACTTTATGTTTACTGTATCCCTTGGACCTTCACATTGACGATGAAACAAAGAATTTGCATCGGAACTAAATTCAAAAGACACAATGCCGACTTAAGTTCAAGAAGACCGAGTCCTCCTACCGTCTATATTTTGAGCTTTTCCTGTGAGACCAGTTTTAGATTCCGATGATTCACTTCAGGTTTACTGTATCCCTTGGACTTCACTTTGAAGATGAAACACAAGAATAGCATCGGAATTAAATATAAAAGCCACACTGCTTACTTAAGTACAAAGGACTGATTTTTCTTAGTGTCTATGTTTTGAATCTTTCCTCTGAGACCAGTTTTTGATTCCAATGCTTGACTTCAGGTTCACTGTATCCCTTGGACCATCACATTGACGATGAAAGACTGAAATTACATCGGAATTAGATACAAAAGGCACAATGCCGACTTAAGTACAAGATCACTGACATTTCTTAGTGTCATTGCTTTGAGCCTTTCTTGTGTCACCAGTTTAAGATTCCGATGCACAACTGCCGATTCACTGTATCCCTTGGACCGTCATACTGACGATGAAACACAGAAGTTGCATCGGAATTAAATACAAAAGGCACAATGCCGACTTAAGTACAAGAAGACTTAGTCTTCTTACCATCTCTGCTTTGAGCCTTTCCTGTGAGACCGGATTTAGATTCCGATGCTTCACTTCAGGTTTACTGCATCCCTTGGAGCTTCAGATTGACGATGGAACCCAGAATTGGCATCGGAATTAAATACAAGAGGCACAATGCCGACCTAAGTACACTAAGACTCACTTTTCTTAATGTCTATGTTTTGAGCCCTTCCTGTGTCACCAGTTTTAGACTCCGATGCACAACTGCAGTATTTCTGTATACCTTGGACCTTTACTTTGACGATGTAACACAGAAATAGCATCGGAATGAAATACAAAATGCACAATGCCGACACAAGTACAAGAAGACTGAGTCTTCTTACCATCTATGCTTTGAGCCTTTCCTGTGAGACCGGATTTAGATTCCGATGCTACACTTCAGGTTTACTGTATCCAATGGACCTTCACATTGAAGATGAAACACAGAAATTGTGTCGGAATAAAATTCAAAAGGCACAATGCCGACTTAAGTACAAGAAGACTTACTCTACTTACCGTCAATGATTTCAACCTTTCCTGTGAGACCAGTTTTAGATTCCGATGCACACCTGCTGGTTTCGTGTATGCCTTGGACTTTCACTGAGACGATGAAACACAATAATTGCATTGGTATTAAATACAAATTGCACAATGCCGACTTAAGTACAAGAAGACTGAGTCTTCTTACCGTATATGATTTGAGCCTTTCCTGTGAGAGCAGATTTAGATTCCGATGCTTCACTTCAGGTTTACTGTATCCCTTGCACCTTCACATTGATGATGAAACAAAGAAATTGTGTCGGAATTTAGTACAAAAAGAAGAATGCCGGCTCTTGTACAAGAAGAATGAGACTTCTTACTGTCTGTGATTTGAGCCTTCAATGTGAGACCAGTTTTAGATTCCGATGCTTCTCTTCAGGGGTACTGTAACCCTTTGACCTTCATTTTGACGTTGAAACACAGAAATTGCATCGGAATTAAACACAAAAAGCTCAATGCCGACTTAAGTACAAGAAGACTGAGTCTTCTTACTGTTTATGTTTTGAGCCTTCCCTGTTAGACCAGATTTAGATTCCGATGCTTCACTTCAGGTTTACTGTATCCCTTGGACATTCACTTTGACGATGAAACACAGAGATTGCGTCGGAATTAAATACAAAGGGCACAATGCCGACTTAAGTACAAGAAGACTGGGTCTTCTTAGTGTCTACGTTTTGAGACTTTGCTGTGAGACCAGTTTTCGATTCCTAAATTTCATCTCAGTTTTACTGTATCCCTTGGACCTTCACTTTGACAATAAAACCCAAAAATTGCATCGGAATTAAATATACAAGCCACAATGTCGACTTAAGTAAAAAAGACTTAAATTTCTTAGTGTATATTATTTGAACCTTTCCTGTGAGACCTGTTTTAGATTCTAATGCTTAACTTCAGGTTTACTGTATACCTTGGGCCTTCACTATGTCCACGAAACACAAAGATTGCATCGGAATTAAATACAAAAGGCACAATGCCGACTTGAGTACAAGATACTTTTTTTAGTGTCTACGATATGAGCCTCTCCCGTGTCACCTACTTAGCATTCCGATGCAAAACTACAGTTTTTCTCTATCGCTTGGATCTTCGCATTGACGATTCAACTCAGAAATTATATCGGAATTAAATACAAATGGCACAATGCCGACTTAAGTACACGAAGACTGAATCTTCTTTCTGTCTATGTTTTGAGCCTTCCCTGTGTGACCAGTTTTAGATTCCGATGCTTCACTTCAGGTTTACTGAATCCTTTGGAGCTTCAGATTGTCGATGCAACCCAGAATTGGCATCGGAATTAAATACAAGAGGCACAATGCCGACACAAGTACAAGAAGACTGAGTCTTCTTATAGTCTGTGTCTGAGCCTTTCGTGTGGGACCAGTTTTAGATTCCGATGCATCACATCAGGTTTACTGTATCCCTTGCACCTTCACTTTGACGATGAAACACCAAAATTGCATCGGAATTAATAAAAAAGGCACAATGCCGACTTAAGTACAAGAAGACTGAGTCTTCTTACCGGTTATGATTTGAGCCTTTCCTGTGAGACCAGTTTTAGATTCCGATGCTACACTTCAGGTTTACTGTATCCAATGGACCTTCACATTGAAGATGAAACACAGAAATTGTGTCGGAATAAATTTCAAAAGGCACAATGCCGACTTAAGTACAAGAAGACTTACTCTTCTTACCGTCAATGATTTCAACCTTTCCTGTGAGACCAGTTTTAGATTCCGATGCACACCTGCTGGTTTCGTGTATGCCTTGGACTTTCACTGAGACGATGAAACACAGAAATTACATTGGAATTAAATACAAATTGCACAATGCCGACTTAAGTACAAGAAGACTGAGTCTTCTTACCGTATATGATTTGAGCCTTTCCTGTGAGAGCAGATTTAGATTCCGATGCTTCACTTCAGGTTTACTGTATCCCTTGGACCTTCACATTGATGATGAAACAAAGAAATTGTGTCGGAAATTAGTACAAAAAGAAGAATGCCTGCTCTTGTACAAGAAGAATGAGACTTCTTACTGTCTGTGATTTGAGCCTTCAATGAGAGACCAGTTTTAGATTCCGATGCTTCTCTTCAGGGATACTGTAACCCTTTGACCTTCACTTTGACGTTGAAACACAGCAATTGCATCGGAATTAAACACAAAAAGCTCAATGCCGACTTAAGTACAAGAAGACTGAGTCTTCTTACTGTCTATGTTTTGAGCCATCCCTGTTAGACCAGATTTAGATTCCGATGCATCACTTCAGGTTTACTGTATCCCTTGGACATTCACTTTGACGATGAAACACAGAGATTGCGTCGGAATTAAATACAAAGGGCACAATGCCGACTTAAGTACAAGAAGACTGGGTCTTCTTACCGTCTACGTTTTGAGACTTTGCTGTGAGACCAGTTTTCGATTCCTAAATTTCATCTCAGTTTTACTGTATCCCTTGGACCTTCACTTTGACAAAGAAACCCAAAAATTGCATCGGAATTAAATATACAAGCCACAATGTCGACTTAAGTAAAAAAGACTGAAATTTCTTAGTGTATATTATTTGAACCTTTCCTGTGAGACCTGTTTTAGATTCTAATGCTTAACTTCAGGTTTACTGTATACCTTGGGCCTTCACTATGTCCATGAAACACAAAGATTGCATCGGAATTAAATACAAAAGGCACAATGCCGACTTGAGTACAAGATACTTTTTTTAGTGTCTACGATTTGAGCCTCTCCCGTGTCACCTACTTAACAATCCGATGCAAAACTACTGTTTTTCTCTATCGCTTGGATCTTCGCATTGCCGATACAACACAGAAATTATATCGGAATTAAATACAAATGGCACAATGCCGACTTAAGTACACGAAGACTGAATCTTCTTACTGTCTATGTTTTGAGCCTTCCCTGTGTGACCAGTTATAGATTCCGATGCTTCACTTCAGGTTCACTGTATCCCTTGGACCTTCACTTTGACGATGAAACACAAAAATTGCATCGGAATTAAATATAAAATCCACAATGACGACTTAAGTACAAGAAGACTGACTTTTCTTAGTGTCTATTTTTTGAATCTTTCCTGTGAGACCAGTTTTAGATGCCGATGCATCACTTCAGGTTTACTGTATCTCTTGGACCTTCACTTTGACGATGAAACACAATAATTGCATCGGAATTAAATATAAAATCCACAATGCTGATTTAACTACAAGAAGACTGACTTCTCTTAGTGTCAAATTTTTGAATCTTTCCTGTGAAACTAGTTTTAGATTCCGATGCTTCACTTCAGGTTTACTGTACCCATTGGATATTCACTTTGACGATGAAACACCTTAATTGCATCGGAATTAAATACAAAAGCCACAATGCCGACTTAAGTATAAGAAGACTAACCTTTTTTAGTGTAATTTTTTTAACCTCTCCTGTGAGACCAGTGTTAGATTCCGTTGCTTCACTTCAGGTTTACTGTATTCCTTGGACCTTCACATTGCCGATGAAACACTGAGATTGTATCGGAATTAAACACAAAAGGCACAATGCTGACTTATGTAGAAGAAGACTGACTTTTCTTAGTGTCGTTGTTTTGAGCCTTTGCTGTGTCAACAGGTTTAGATTTTGATACACAACTGCATATTTACTGTATCCCCTGGACCTTCACATTGACAATGAAACAGAGAAATTGCATTGGAATTAAATACAAAAGGCACAATGCCGGCTTAAGTACAACAAGACTTAGTCTTCTTACCGTCTATGTACTGAGCCTTTCCTGTGAGACCAGTTTTAGATTCCGATGCTTCACTTCAGCTCTACTGTATCCGTTGGACCTACACATTGACGATGAACCACTGAAGTTGCATCGCAATTAAATACAAAAGGCACAATGCCGACTGAAGTACAAGAAGTCTGACTCTTCTTACTATCTGTGTTTAGAGCTTTTTCTGTGAGACCAGTTTTAGATTCCGATACTTCACCTCAGGTTAACCGTATCACTTGGACCTACATACTGACGATGAATCGTAGATATTGCACTGGAATTAAATTCAAAAGGCGCAATGCCGACTTAAGTACAGGAAGACTGACTTTTCTCAGTGTCTATGTTTTGAGCCTTTTCTGTGTCCCTAGTTTTAGATTCCGATGAACAAGTGCAGGTTTACTGTGTCCCATGGACAATCGCATTGACGAAGAAACACAGACATTGAATCGGAATTTAGTACAAAAGGCACCATGCCGACTAATGTACAAGAAGACTTAGTCTTCTTACTGTCTATGTTTGTGCCTTTCCTGTGAGACCAGTTTTAGATTCCGATGCTTCACTTTATGTTTACTGTATCCCTTGGACCTTCACATTGACGATGAAACAAAGAATTTGCATCGGAACTAAATACAAAAGACACAATGCCGACTTAAGTTCAAGAAGACCGAGTCCTCCTACCGTCTATATTTTGAGATTTTCCTGTGAGACCAGTTTTAGATTCCGATGATTCACTTCAGGTTTACTGTATCCCTTGGACCTTCACTTTGAAGATGAAACACAAGAATAGCATCGGAATTAAATATAAAAGCCACACTGCTTACTTAAGTACAAAGGACTGATTTTTCTTAGTGTCTATGTTTTGAATCTTTCCTCTGAGACCAGTTTTTGATTCCAATGCTTGACTTCAGGTTTACTGTATCCCTTGGACCATCACATTGACGATGAAAGACTGAAATTGCATCGGAATTAGATACAAAAGGCACAATGCCGACTTAAGTACAAGATCACTGACATATCTTAGTGTCGTTGTTTTGAGCCTTTCTTGTGTCACCAGTTTAAGATTCCGATGCACAACTGCCGATTTACTGTATCCCTTGGACCGTCATACTGACGATGAAACACAGAAGTTGCATCGGAATTAAATACAAAAGGCACAATGCCGACTTAAGTACAAGAAGACTTAGTCTTCTTACCATCTCTGCTTTGAGCCTTTCCTGTGAGACCGGATTTAGATTCCGATGCTTCACTTCAGGTTTACTGCATCCCTTGGAGCTTCAGATTGACGATGGAACCCAGAATTGGCATCGGAATTAAATACAAGAGGCACAATGCCGACCTAAGTACACTAAGACTCACTTTTCTTAATGTCTATGTTTTGAGCCCTTCCTGTGTCACCAGTTTTAGACTCCGATGCACAACTGCAGTATTTCTGTATACCTTGGACCTTTACTTTGACGATGTAACACAGAAATAGCATCGGAATGAAATACAAAATGCACAATGCCGACACAAGTACTAGAAGACTGAGTCTTCTTACCATCTATGCTTTGAGCCTTTCCTGTGAGACCGGATTTAGATTCCGATGCTACACTTCAGGTTTACTGTATCCAATGGACCTTCACATTGAAGATGAAACTCAGAAATTGTGTCGGAATAAAATTCAATAGGCACAATGCCGACTTAAGTACAAGAAGACTTACTCTTCTTACCGTCAATGATTTCAACCTTTCCTGTGAGACCAGTTTTAGATTCCGATGCACACCTGCTGGTTTCGTGTATGCCTTGGACTTTCACTGAGACGATGAAACACAATAATTGCATTGGTATTAAATACAAATTGCACAATGCCGACTTAAGTACAAGAAGACTGAGTCTTCTTACCGTATATGATTTGAGCCTTTCCTGTGAGAGCAGATTTAGATTCCAATGCTTCACTTCAGGTTCACTGTATCCCTTGGACCTTCACATTGAAGATGAAACAAAGAAATTGTGTCGGAATTTAGTACAAAAAGAAGAATGCCGGCTCTTGTACAAGAAGAATGAGACTTTTTACTGTCTGTGATTTAAGCCTTCAATGTGAGACCAGTTTTAGATTCCGATGCTTCTCTTCAGGGGTACTGTAACCCTTTGACCTTCATTTTGACGTTGAAACACAGCAATTGCATCGGAATTAAACACAAAAAGCTCAATGCCGACTTAAGTACAAGAAGACTGAGTCTTCTTACTGTTTATGTTTTGAGCCTTCCCTGTTAGACCAGATTTAGATTCCGATGCTTCACTTCAGGTTTACTGTATCCCTTGGACATTCTCTTTGACGATGAAACACAGAGATTGCGTCGGAATTAAATACAAAGGGCACAATGCCGACTTAGGTACAAGAAGACTGGGTCTTCTTACTGTCTACGTTTTGAGACTTTGCTGTGAGACCAGTTTTCGATTCCTAAATTTCATCTCAGTTTTACTGTTACCCTTGGACCTTCACTTTGACAAGGAAACCCAAAAATTGCATCGGAATTAAATATACAAGCCACAATGTCGACTTAAGTAAAAAAGACTGAAATTTCTTAGTGTATATTATTTGAACCTTTCCTGTGAGACCTGTTTTAGATTCTAATGCTTAACTTCAGGTTTACTGTATACCTTGGGCCTTCACTATGTCCATGAAACACAAAGATTGCATCGGAATTAAATACAAAAGGCACAATGCCGACTTGAGTACAAGATGACGATGATACACACAAATCGCATCGGAATTAAATTCAAAAGGCACAATGCCTGTGTCACCAGTTTTAGATTCCGAAGCACGACTGCAGTTTTTCTGTATCCCTTGGACCTTCACATTGACGATGAAACACTGAAATTGTATCGGAATTAAATACAAAAGGCACAATGCTGACTTATGTAGAAGAAGACTGACTTTCTTAGTGTCGTTGTTTTGAGCCTTTGCTGTGTCACCAGATTTAGATTCCGAAGCACAATTGCAGTTTTACTGTATCCCTTATACCTTCACATTGACGATGAAACACAGAAACAGCATCGGAATTAAATACAAAAGGTACAGTGCCGACTTCAGTACAAGAAGACTGACTTTTCTTAGTGTCTATGTTTTGAGCATTTCCTGTGTCACCAGTTTCAGATTCCGATGCACATCTGCATTTTTTTTGTATCCTTTGGACCTTCACATTGACGATGAAACACAGAAATTGCATCGGAATGAAATACAAAAGGCACAATGCCGACTTAAGTACAAGAAGACTGAGTTTCATACCGTCTATGTATTGAGCCTTTCCTGTGTGACCAGTTTTAGATTACATTGCTTCATTTCAGGTTTAAAGTATCCCTTGGACCTTCACTTTGACGATGAAACACAGAAATTGCATCGGAATTAAATACAAAAGGCCCAATGCCGACTTAAGTACAAGAACACCGACTTTTCTTAGTGTCTATGTTTTGAGCCTTTCCCGTGTTACCAGTTTTAGATTCCGATACTTCACTTCCTCGTTTACTATATCCCTTGTACCTTCACTTTGACGATGAAAAACCATAATTGCATCGGAATTAAATACAAAAGGCACAATGCCGACTTGAGTACAAGAAGACTAATTTTTCTTAGTGTCGTTGTTTTGAGAATTTCCTGTGTCACCAGTTTTTGATTCCGATGCACAACTTCAGTTTTTTTGTAGCCCTTGGACCTTCACATTGACGACGAAAACACAGAAATTGCATCGGAATTAAATACAAAAGGCACAATGCCGGTTTAAGTACAAGTAGACCGAGTCTTCTTACTGTCTGTGTTTCGAGCCTTCCCTGTGAGAACAGTTTTAGTTTCCGATGATTCACTTCAGGTTTACTGTTTCCCTTGGACTTTAACTTTGACGATGAAACACAAAGATTGCATCGGATTTAAGTACAAAATACACAATGCCGACTTAAGTACAAGAAGACTGAGTGTTCTTACCGTCTATGTTTGGAGCCTTTCCCGCGTTACCAGTTTTAGATTCCGATACTTCACTTCCTCGTTTACTATATCCCTTGGACCTTCACTTTGACAATGAAAAACCATAATTGCATCGGAATTAAATACAAAAGGCACAATGCCGACTTGAGTACAAGAAGACTAACTTTTCTTAGTGTCATTGTTTTGAGAATTTCCTGTGTCACCAGTTTTAGATTTCGATGCGCAACTGCAGATTTACTGTATCCTTTGGGCCTTCATATTGACGATGAAACACAGAAATTACATCGGAATTAAATACAAAAGGCACAATGCCGACTTAAGTGCAATAAGACTGACTTTTCTTAGTGTCTTGTTTTGAGCATTTCCTGTGTCACCAGTTTTAGATTCCAATGCACAAGTGCAGTTTTTTTGTAACGCTTGGACCTTCACATTGACGACGAAACCACAGAAATTGCATCGGAATTAAAAACAAAAGGCACAATGCCAGATTAAGTACACGAAGACTGAGTCTTCTTACTGTCTATGCTTTGAGCCTTCCCTGTGAGAACAGTTTTAGATTCCGATGCTTTACTTCAGGTTTACTGTTTCTCTTGGACCTTCACTTTGACGATGAAACACAAAGAATGCATCGGAGTTAAATACAAAATGCACAATGCCGACTGAAGTAGAAGAAGACTGAGTCTTCTTAACGTCTGTGGTTCGAACCTTTCCTGTGAGACCAGTTGTAGATTACGATGCTTCACATCAGGAGTACTGTATCCCTTGGACCTTCACTTTGACAATGAAACACAAAACATGCTTCGGAATTGAATGCAAAAGGCACAATGCCGACTTAGGTACAAGAAGACTGAGTGTTCTTACCGTCTATGTTTGGAGCCTTTCTTGTGAGACCAGTTTTAGATCCCGATGCTTCACTTCTGGGCGACAGTATTTCTTGGACATTCACTTTGACCTTGAAACACAGATATTGCATTGGAATTAAATACAAAAGGCACAAAGCCGACTTAAGTACAAGAAGACTGAGTGTTCTTACCGTCTATGTTTGGAGCCTTTCCTGTGAGACCAGTTTTAGATACCGATGCTTCACTTCAGGTCTACTGTATCCCTTGGAGCTTCACATTGACGATGAGGCAGAAAAATTGCATCGGAATTAAATGCAAAATGCACAATGCCGACTTAAGTACAAGAAGACTGATGTTTCTTAGTGTCTATGTTTAGAAACTTTCCTGTGAGACCAATTTTAGTTTCCGATGCTTCACTTCTGGGCGACTGTATCCCTTGGACATTCACATTAACGTTGAAACACAGAAATTGCATCGGAATTAAATACAAAAGGCACAAATCCGACTTAAGAACAAGAAGACTGAATTTTCTTAGCGTTTATGATTTGAGCCTTTCCTGTTAGACCAGTTTTAGATTCCGATTCCACACTTCAGGTGTATTGTATCCCTTGGACCTTCACATTGACGATGAAACACAGAAATTGCATCGGAATTGAATACAAAAGGCACAATGCCGACTTAAGTACAAGAAAACTGTGTCTTCTTACCATCAATGATTTGAGCCTTTCCTGTGAGACCAGTTTTGTATTCCGATGCTTCACTTGAGGTATACGGTATCCCTTGGACCTTCACATTGACGATAGAACACAGAAATTGCATCGGGATTAAATACAAAGGGCACAATACCGACTTAAGTGCAAGAAGACTGACATTTCTTAGTGTCTATGTTTTAAGCATTTCCTGTGTCACCAGTTTTAGTTTTCGATTCACAACTGTAGATTTACTGTATCCCTTGGACCTTCACATTGACGATGAAACACAGAAATTGCATCGGAATTAAATACAAAAGGCACAATGCCGGCTTAAGTACAAGAAGACTGACTTTTATTAGTTTCTATGTTTTGAGCATTTCCTGTGTCACCAGTTTTAGATTCCGATGCACAACTGCAGTTTTTTTGTAACCCTTGGTCCTACACATTGACGACGAAAACACAGAAATTGCATCGGAATTTAATACAAGAGGCACAATGCCCGCGTAAGTACATGAAGACTGAGTCTTCTTACTGTCTATGTTTTGAGCCGTCCCTGTGAGGCCGGTTTTAGATTCCGACTCTACACTTCATGTTTACAGTTTCCCTTCGATCTTCACTTTGCCGATGAAACCCAAAAATTGCATCGGAATTAAATACAATAGGCACAACGCCTACTTAAGTACAAGAAGACTGACTTTTCTTATTGTCGTTGTTTTGAGCCCTTCCTGTATCACCAGTTTTGGACTTCAATGCACAACTGCAGATTTACTGTATACCTTGGAACTTCACATTGACGATGAAACACAGAAATTGCATCGGAATTAATTACTAAATGCACAATGCCGAGTTAAGTGCAAGAGACTGACTTATCTAAGTGTCAATGATGTGAGCCTTTCCTGTGTCACCTATTTACATTCCGTTGCCAACTGCCGTTTTTCTGTATCCCTTGGACCTTAACATTGACGACAAAGCACAGAAATTGCATCGGAATTAAATACAAAAATCACAATGTCGACTTACGTACAAGACGATAAAGTCTTCTTACTGTCCATGATTTGAGCCTTCCCTGTGAGACCTGTTTTAGTTTCTTATGCTTCACTTCTGGTTTACTGTATCTCTTGGACCTTCACTTTGACGATGAAACACAAAAATTGCATCGGAATTAATTACAAAAGGCACAATGCCGACTTATGAACAAGAAGATTGAGTCTTCTTACTGTCAATGTTTTGAGCCTTTCTTGTGAGACCAGTTTTAGATTCAGATGCATCACTTCAGGTTTACTGTACCCCTTGGACCTTCACTATGACGATGAAACAGATATACTGTGCCTATTGTCTTCTTACTGTCTATGATTTGAGCTTTCCCTGTGAGTCCAGTTTCAGATTCCGATGCTTCACTTCCGGTTTACTGTATCCCCTGGACCTTCACTTTGACGATGAAAGACAAAATTTGCATCGCAATTAAATACAAAAGAAACAATGCCAACTGAAGTACAACAAGACTGACTTTTATTAGTGTCTATGATTTGAGCCTATCCTGTGAGACCAGTTTTAGATTCCGATGCTTCACTTCAGAATTACTGTATCACTTGGACCTTCACATTGACGATGAAACACAGTAATTGCATCGGAATTAAATACAAAAAGCCCAATGCCGACTTAAGTAAAAGAGGACTGAGTGTTGTTACCGTCTATTACTTGAGCCTTTCCTGTGAGACCAGTTTTTGATTCCGACGCTTCACTTCAGGTTTACTGTACCGCTTGGCCCTTCACTTTGACGATGAAACACAAATAATGGCACGGAATTAAATACAAAATGCACAATGCCGACTTAAGTACAAATAGACTGACCTTTCTTAGTGTCTATGTTTTGAACCTTTCCTCTGAGACCAGTTTTAGATTCCGATGCTTCACTTCAGGTTTATCATATGGCTTGGACCTTCACACTGACGATGAAACACAGAAATTGCATTGGAATTAAATTCAAGAGGCACAATGCCGACTAAAGTGCAAGATGACTGACTTTTCTTAGTGTCTATATTTTGATCCTTTCCTGTGTCACCTGTTTTACATTTCGATGCACAACTGCAATTTTTCTGTATCCCATGGACCTACACATTGTCGATGAAACACAGAAATTGCAACGGAATTAAATACAAAAGTCACAATGCCGACCTAAGTACAAGAAGACTTAGTCTTCTTACGTTGTATGCTTTGAGCCCTCTCTGTGAGACCAGTTTTTGATTCCGATAATTCACTTCAGGATTACTGTATCCCTTGGACCTTCACATTGTCGATGAAACACAAAATTTGCATCGGAATTAACTGCAAAAGGCACAATGCCTACTTAAGTACAAGAAGACTGACTTTTCTTAGTGTCTATGAATTGAGCCTATCCTGTGAGACCA